>NC_084992.1:7662836-7962836 GCF_963691925.1 Scomber scombrus | reverse complement strand
TTCAAGCATGACAATATTCAAGTTCATTATCATGTTGAAGCAGTTTTAAAAGTTCAATTTACCAAAAAAATTCAGATTTTCTTCAGTTTACTCATTTTATTGTGACTCCAAAATATCAAAAGGCAGACAAATACACACTGTACAAACTACTGATATGATTCATGACATGCAGCAATAAGCAATTATAGAAATTTAATACATCCAGTGTTCAAATGTCAGAATTTGGTGAAACATTTGTTCAACGTCATACAAACAAACAATATTCTGGGTTCAGCTTTTATCTGCTTTAAATCTGTTTATGTGACAAAACTGTCAGCTTCATGACACAATGCAGTAAATAAAAGATGATCCATTGCACTCATTTACGAGTGAATTATTTCTCTGGATTTACATTATGAGTAACTGCTTTTTTCTGTAGTAATCTAAGTTTAAATTTAAATTGTTGAAGTGGAGATATTTACACATCTAGGTAATGACTCTCCAATTTTACACTTGACTGACCAAAAAACCACTGAAGGTTGTATGGTAGTTGCCTCCCCAAATAAATGAGTTTGCGGTCATCCGCACATAGACCTGGTCCCCTGGCTGCAGCTGCAGGAACACAGCATTTCCTCCATTATGAGCAGTTTCATGGACTGCCTTGTGATTCTGTGTCATGATTACTTGTTGGTTGTTCTTGTAGAGATACAGCACTGTGCCATAGGGTTTTCCAGTATGATGGAAGAGTGTAAAATAATAAACACCTGCAACAGGTGCAGTGAAGATACCTGTGGAAACAACAGAGTGTGGGTCACATTTGATAGATTAGTCATGAGCCACGAAGACGTTTGAGAAAAAAGGCTTTATTGGCTTTTTAAAAAATGTTGGAGAGCAAACAGACTGTGTTTCACTGGTTTTAAATCCCCCATAGTGGCATGGCTCCAGAAATGGAAATGTCAATTTTTTTGTTGATTATACCGTTTGTCCAGACTAGATAATTTGCCATGAAATCTTTTCTGTAGAGTCACCATGAGGTTGACATATGTGGTTTTTCATGTAATTCTCAACAACCAAAACTGAAGACATTCCTACCATTCTCAGCTGTACTTTGTGTGTAGTTTTCAGCATTATACCTGCTCTACATCAGACATTGTAAGCATGCTACGATTCACCTCAAAGCACTGCTGTTCCAAAGTACTGCCTCAAAGAGGCGCTAGCATGGCTGTAAACTGTTGTCTACATGTTGTGTCAGTTGAATACAAAAAAATGTTCTTCTCCGTGCTGAATTTACAGATTTTAAACATTTACAGTCTTGTCAACATCATGATACATTTATGTAAATTACCCTGTAATTACAGTACAGGTGTTTAACTTTGATTTTTGTTCATCAAAACAGACCGAAACTAATAAATATAGATTTCATGAGTATGTTACTGTATAGTATATATTACCTGTAGATGGACTGTAGGCACCACCGATGTTTGTTATCACTGCTCTGTAGATCAAAGTTGTGTCTGTTTTAAATGGTCCGATGGCTCCTCTGCCACCTGCTGCTGCACTGAACATTACCTTGGTTCTCTCTATGAAGTAAAATATAATATCATTATCTTTATAAGTACTTCTGTCCAAATAATATCCTCCGTAATTGTTTATTACATCATAATGAACAAAACAAAAACAAAATTGATTCTTAATTAAAGTATGAAACAATCACAGGAAATGTGGGACTTTACCTTTTTTTCTCAGATCCATAATCTGGTTTTCACTGTTGTTTAGTCTGGTTTCCGTCTCCTTCTGTTTGGTTTCACTGTCCTGCAGTCTGGTTTCCGTCTCCTTCTGTTTGGTTTCACTGTCCTGCAGTCTGGTTTCACTGTCCTGTAGTCTGGTTTCAGTCTCCTTCAGTTTGGCATCACTCTCCTTCAGTTTGGCATCACTCTCCTTCTGTTTGGCATCACTCTCCTTCTGTTTGGTTTCAATAGCTTGCAGTTTTTCTCCCATGGCACCAAACTTTATCAGAAGATCACACATGTCAGGTGAGCAGACAGACTGCATTTGACTATTTATTTCTATGTCATTAGCATTAGCATCATCCTGGGCCAAAGTCAAGCCACAGAACAGGAACACAAAAGATAACACTGTAAATGTCATCCTGTCAGTTGAATCCAAGATCTCTCAGTCTCCTAAACTCTGATTGAAATGATCCCTCTGACTGATTTCATGTTGTTTAAAAACGACCTGTTAATCTTTAACTTCCCATTTGACATGTGACTTTATTATCTCATTATAAATCATCTATTATTTATTTCATGGAGGAGAAATGAGGAACACCATCAGTGTTAATCTTTGTATCTTTGATTGTTACTTTTTTGTTACATTGTGAAATTGACAAAATTGACAAAGATTTCTTTTGGTTGCGTACTATCAAGTACAGTGGCCCTAAAGTGCAAAACACAACATCATTACAGGAAACACAATATTACAGCCCAGCAATAAAAAGAAATACACATACAACTTTTATAGTGCTTTACACGTGCAGTAGTGACACTTCTACAACCTTTTAATGACAAAATCATACTTCTCACCTTTGAAAAATGAATGTGAAGCCCTGACTTAATTCATTCTCACTGTTCATACAGTAGAGCATGACATTTAGTCAACACTCTTACTGTGAGCAGGGTGACAACAAACTGAAGCAGGTTCTCACTTTCTGCCTCAATTTCAGGATCACAAGAGACAAATGGACCAGCAGACTTAGATGTCGGTCACATCACAGAACACACACACACACACACACACACACACACACACACACACACACACACACACACAAAGTTGACCTGTTTGTTTTTAACATCCCATTTAACACGTGACTTCATTATCTTATTGCAAATTATTTATTTACTCTTCAGTGGAAGAGCAATGAGGATGCTATCAATGTGTTAATCTTTGTTACTGTACAATAAAATATATCTATTGAGAACAGTGACCCTGAGGTGCAAAACACAACATGAAAACAGGAAACACATGAGAGACTCTGGAAAACACATTTGCATAACTGAGAACACAACAAGAAATAGGCAATACACTAAGAAAATATTCATCTATATTTGATCAGTCCTGCCTAGTTTGACAGTTTGGTCTGAGTTTGGTGGACTGTTGTTTCAAAGACCACTTTTCTTTTTTCCAAGTTTATTTAATAAACGACTCAAACATTTGATTTGGGCTGAGATGTTGACGCTGTAGTGCAACATCTAGTGGCTGAATGATTTGTAATGCAACTTTAAAGTCCAAATGAAAAGGCATGTTGAGAGTATTTCAGAGTGAAACAGGATAAGTAGGCAGGAGGATAGACATCAAGACATTTGGGCAATTAATAGACATTTGAGGAAATTTGATTTGAACATTGACCAATCATTGGAAATGTCATATAGTGAATCTTAGCTCTGTGTCAGATCAACTGATGGATGGATGTCTTCATGATTTTATTGTTTGAAATTGTTTGATTCAAGCCTAACTGAGCCTGAACATTTTATTTTACAGGACAACAAAACATGATTTTTATATTTTATATTTATATTTTTATATAGGAATACAATTTGTGCATATCCAATAGGTGCACAAAATGACCTTGCGGATGATCTAAAAGGTTTTTTTTTTTTTATCTTAACCTAATAAATAATGATAATAATATTGATTATAAAACATCCCATTAGACATGTGACCTTGTTATCTAAATATAAATGATTGATTTAATATTTCATTGGAAGAGCAATGAGAGCAATAATATAAATCTTTTGGACACCATCAATGTGATGGTTTGATTGTTATTGCCTAATGCCTTTTTGTTGGTCTTTGACCCTTGTGAAATTGGCACAATAACAAGATTTCTTTGGCTTGGAGCACAGTAAAATATATATCTATTAAGTTAAGTGGCCTGGAGGTGCAAACACAACATCATTATAGGAAACACAACAAATCAGAGCAGACAAAATATCTTTGGAAAACACATTTACAAAAATGAGAACACAACATTTCACAAAATGTATGAAATGATTTGACAAAATGCAGTTCAATGGTTAAAGGTTTCATTGTTGATACTAAACAACCATGGATGCACTGACTCCTTTAAAAGATTGTCCCCATTTAAGTTTTTCTAACTGCTGTTCTTCTTCTTTCAAGCCTGTTTTTTAGGGTTCGTGGAGACATTTTGACACACTATGATGAAAGCATAAAATCATTTATTAGAATATCCTGTTATTTATCAGTCCGATCATCATGCACTCTTTCTCATCCTTGACTAAGCAGAAAACCGCTGAAAGTGGTAATGTGTGTATGTGCCCAAATATGTGTATTTTCACCCAAGCGCACAAACACCTGGTCCCCTTGCTGCAGCTGCAGGAACACTGCGTTGCCTCCATTATCAGCCCCGTCATGCTCTGTACGGTGGTCATAGGCCATAGACACAAGCTCATTGTTCTTGAAGAGCGATAGATCTGTTGGGTTGTTTCCTCCGGCATGATAAAAGAAGATAAAGTAATAAACGCCTGTAACGGGTGCAGTGAAAATACCTGCGGAGAGATCATTTTATTCAACAAACAGCCTTGTGGAAGTAATCGTAAATGTTTTGGCATCAAATTAGATCACACATAATCTCCACCTGTGTAAATGTATTTCTATCATAGCATCAATACATCAAGTATAGAATAAAAGGGTTAATTATGTGCTTAATCATACCTATCTACTATATAGTACACATCATAATGTAACTTAATCTGACCATTACGGTGAATGACATAATTACAAGTCAGTTTTCTGATATAATAAAACTTTACACCCAAACACGTCAATGATTGTAAGTCTTATACAATGTTGTTACCTGTGAATTGATTGTAGGCGCTGCCAGTGTTGATCATCACTGTTTTGTAGATTAAGGTCGTGTGTGTGTTAAAGGGTCCAATGTGTCCACTTCCATCTGCCGCTGCACTGAAAATAACCTGACGTTTTTCTGTGTAACCAAAGAAATAGTGAGGAGATAGTTAGTTTAATTATCACTTTATGTCATTTGTGTTACAGTAAGCTCTGATTTAATGGTTTTCAGGTCTGTGTCCATATTTATCAAACTGATAAATGTAACATTTTGGACTTTAGTGAAAGATAAAAGTAAAAGATCTTCTAAGATTCTTACAGCTTTAAACTCTTAAATCAAAGAAAGCCTCAGAGTTTGGTTGAGTTTGTTTTTCTTTGTTGTTTGATAAATGTCATATTGATCACACTCAGCTTTTCACAACATTTTAAGTGTAATTCCAATACTTTTTTTAAAGTATGAACACCAGAAAGTTTCAATCTACCTTTGCTCTTCAGTTCTTCAATCTGCTTTTCGCTTTCCTTCAGCCTGTTTTCCAAGCCTCCCACTTTTTCTCTCAAGGCACCTAACTCTTTCAGGAGTTCTCGCACATCAGGATTACAGACAGATTGCGTCTCAGTCTGTTCTGTGTCAGGAGTAATAAGAACATCTTGGCACAGAGTCAGCCGGCAAAACAACGACATGACCAAAAAAATGACAAGATTCATCTTCAAAGTTGATTCAGGATCTTTCTGTTTCCTATGATCTGACTTTTTAGGACTCACTGGCTCCTTTTTATGCATTTGGATCAATGATGTCAATAATTAACAACTGTCTCTCTCTCTCTTATCTTGTCTCACACAGTCCCCTGTGACTCTTGTGAACCCTTTTGGTTCCTAAATTCTCCAAAAGTAGAACGGGAGGCATCAGGCTCCTCTCGTGTGGAATCATCCTCCAGTTTGGGTCCAGGGAGACATCCTCTCGACATTTCAAAGTAGGTTTAAAACTTTCCTTTTTGATAAAGCTTATAGTTAAGGCCTGCCAGGCTTGGTCTTGGACCAGCCAGTATAGCAGCCTATACTGCTATAGGCCTATACTGCCAGGGGATCCTCCTATCCCCCTCCATCTGAATGCATTCATGACACATTAAAATACATAAAAAACAGAATGAGCAAGTATAGACAACAGATAATAGACATGTTCATTTCACTTTTAAGAACATTTATCAATACAGTACATGTAAGAATAAACCCAGGTTGATGAAAAACAACATTTTTTAGTTTGTTTTTTTTTTCCAAGTTGAGAGATTTACATCATTAGATCACAAAACAGTTTAAATGCAGTCCTAAATTCTCCTTTTCCCCAATTGATCCGCTTTTACCTTATGTTTGTTTGTCTTGCTGAAAGATTAGTTTTGCCCCAAGCGTCAGTTTGGGCCCAACAGTGTTCACATTTCAAAAGCTGGGATCTTCCAGGAAGCAGTGATTACACAAACAGCATTATTGAGTTATTTTTCTCCAGCCTCTGGTCTCTTGTTACTTTCATGTCTCATGATGGCAGAGAAGGCAAGTACAGACACAACCAGCATCTTTGTGGTGAAAATTATGCAAATTGATGGTGTTAAAGGTGAAAACTTTTAATAAAGAGGTTTCAGACATGTGTACTACTTCTGCAGGGGGTAAAAGGAATTGTAGTGACTGTAAAATGATTCAAAGGAGGACAGAAAATAATGAACGTGTGTGTTGTCTCTTCCTTCTCATTGTCAGTCTCGGGTGCTGAAGAGAAAGACCAGTTGTTACACTTATCTTGTCATCGATCATAAAAATCAGGAATAGCAGACACATAAACTGACAGTATTTTTCAGCAAGACGATGTTGCTGTTTTTAGCCCTTGTTTACTGTTCATATTTTGTCTATTCTCTTCACAGCCAGTTTCTAAACCACTAATCTACTTCTCACATTTAGATACCTTATCTGTCTTTATTAAATGGGTGATTACTCCTAAAATATCGACAGTCACAGTACAACCGTCATGATTTCAGTGAATGCCATTCAGAAGGATCATCCCCAACATGGAACACCCTCCACGTACCAAAATGCATAGCAGTTGAAGACAAAATGTAAAAAGTTGAAATATTTGTGTACTGTTTATTTTGGGTCTTAAACAATCATTACAAGGTTAAAGGAATGGTGTTCAGGGTGTTGTTCCTGTTCTGAAATGTAATAATAGGTCACAATTGATGTGAACAATACCTAAAGATTAAATGTTTGGAGGTAGTGATGGCCAAGATGAATTAAAATACGATACTTTAGCGTCATATTGCATGTCATTCAATTATATATATCACAATAGTAATCAATGTAGTAAACCAACCAATACTTTTGTGAGACAATTTATTTAGTATTGAAAACAACATTTTATTTATATATATATTTATTTTTCTTTCTAAGATTTATTTTGGGCTTTTCATGCCTTGATTCAGATGGTAACTGGCAGAGAGGCTGACAGGAAACAGGGAAAGAAAGAAGAGGGGAAGGAGCTGCAGCATAGGTCCCTGGCCAGAATCGAACCAGGGACGCTACGATTACAGTATGTGGCATGTGCTCTAACCACTCGACCACCAGGGCGCTCCATATTTGATATTATTAAAAATGTGTGTGTATCACTCATCAATCAAAGGTTAATAGAAAAATATTAAATATTAAATTATCGAAATATTGACACTGTATCCCAACAAAGGGGTTAATACAATTTTACATTTGAATGACTAGAAAACCACTGAACGTTGTGTGGTGCTCATATCCCCAAACATGTGAGTTTGCACCCAAGTGGACATACACCTTGTCACCTTGCTGCAGCTGCAGGATCACTGCATTTCCTCCATTATCAGCTGTATCAATTTCTGATTGGTGATCATGGGTCATGACCATCAGCTCGTTGTTCTTGTACAATAACAGCTTTCCCTGGTGCTCTCCTCCAGAATGATAGAAGATGGTAAAATAATAAACACCTGCAACAGGTTAAGTGAAGATACCTGTCAGGAGAAAAAAAATAAGTTATTGATGTTGGCCTTGTAAGTTTAACAGTTTATTTTATTCATGGCTGGGAGGATCCTGCTGGGATTGTAGGCAATCTTGCAGAAATCTAAACTGACGAATATGTCACTGTAAAATGTGATTAAATGGAGCAAAAAATATGCAAAACTAATATAACATACACTCACTGGCCTCTTCATTAGGTACACCAGTGCAATCTAAATCCAATACAACAGCTCTGCTATAAATTCTACATTTATGAAGTTTATACATTTTCAGTTTTAATTATACTTTATGTTTATTATTGAGGTCATAGTGGGTGATGGTGGTGTACTAGGGTGCATTATATTGAATGGTGTTCATAATATTATTCCTTAACATACATGAGAGGGGCAAAATGAGGCCGGTGACTGCACATTAAAAATCCTGCCACAAAATTAATTAAATGAAACAATTAAAAAAATGTGCATGTAAATTGTATACAAATCCGTAACTTCTATAAAGAAAAATAAAACGTGATGATAATTTTGTTCAACTTTTGTGTTTTTAGTTAAATTTCTAATTGTACAGATTTATCACCAGTGGTGTTAAAGTATGTTTCTGTGTCATCTTGGGAAATCTTGTTATGAGCGCATATGTAATTTTGATGTGTGTTGATACCTGTAGATGAACTGTAAGCATTGCCAATATTTGTTTTAACTGCTTTGTAGATTAAAGGTGTGTCTGTGCTGTAAGGTCCAATGATGCCTGTTCCTCCCAGTGCTGCACTGAATATCGCCTTTTCGCTTGCTGTGTGCATAAAGCAGAACATATAAATTTGAGGTATAACTTCTCACACCTCACAATACATTTATTCACTCTTATAAAATGGTTATTATTATTAATAATAATAATAATAATAATAATAATAATAATAATAATAATAATAATAATAATAATAATAATAATAATAATAATAATAATAATAATAATAATAATAATAACAATAATCAGTTTACCTTGATTCTTCAGTTCAGCAATCTGGCTGTCACTGTTGATCTGCCTGATTTCAGTGTCTCTCAGCTTAGTTTCCAAATTTTCCAGTTTTTCTTTCAGTGCATCAAACTCTGTCTTAGAAACATACGACTCATCTCCAGGCTGGGCAAAATTGAGGCCGCAGCCGAAAAACACCAGCAGACAAATGGAAACAATCATCTTCTTGATTGATTCACTGACTGTCCACAGATCTGATTCACATGTGATCACTCTCAGTCTTTTTTAAGGATGGTTTATCAATGATTAACTTGTGCTTTTTGTTGACTTTTTCTTCTCACATCAAACATGTACCTTGGTTATTTTCACAGTGAGTCACTGGCAGAGGAGAAAGTTCATTTCTGTTTTTTCTTTCATTACATCAATAATGTCCATTTTAAACTAGATTCCACAACACTTATTCTAACTCAGTGGTTAATCATAGCACAATGGCTCCCAGCAGGCCAACAATGTTTTCTCTATTTCTATAATTACACCGAGATAACAGATTGCAACCCAACATGTCCTCTATGATCACCATGCACTCCAGAATGATTCATAGGAACATTTTCTAACACAGCAGGAGATCATTTGTCTGCGCTTTCCAAAACTGTGTCACACCACTGTTAGAAAATAATGATCTTTTACAGTGTGACAGCACCACGGTTATGGCCTGGTCAAGGTTTAGGCACAAAAACCACTTGGTTAGGATTAAAATCATAGTCTTGGTTAAAATGATCACTTTGTTAAGGTTTAAAAAATGCACTTTCATCATGGTAACTGGAAACACTACAGGGTTAAGGTCACAGTAAATGTTTTTTTAAAAGCTGTAGCTCTGAACTCAAGTTACATCATCTAAACATTTCTGTTCAAGGATCCTTTCCTGTCAGCTTGCCACCAACGCTGCCAACCTTTCCAGACTAAAGACTGTTTTTGTCCCTCTTGTCTGTATCTGGGTTCAGCCAAATATAGTTACACAATCAGAGCTGGCATTCATTTACAATGACTTTGAGTACAATTTAACATTACTAAAAAGATCTAAAATAATAAAAGATACAAGATTTTTTTTTTTTAAACCCAAATCAATTAAAACAGGTAAAAACTTAAAAAGCTATGTGGTTATAGATTTAAATTGATGAAGGGTTACCAAAGTATTAATTTTTTAGAGTGCTTTGTCAAGAATTACAAGTGGTTCCAAGCTCATTACAAACTCAAAGTTGAGTGACTCTCAGTATAAGTTAGTCATCAGACTGAGTATGATGTTGCCAAGAGGAGCAGTTTCCCAATAAGGACCTTGCAGATAAACAAATATGTATGTTTATCACATCCCTCAGACAGAGAGGACCATCCGACTAAATCATACAAGATGCAATGATGAGAGCTATAAACATCAGCAGTAACAAACCTAAGAGTAGAATGATAAACAACATCTAAAGGCTTAAGGGAAGAGGCAGAGGTATGCACTATAACATATTTGTAATTCAGTGCATGAGACCATTTTATCATATAATCTTTATTGATTTTTGATCATGAAATGTCTGTTTCTTTTACTCTGAATTAATTATCTTGGAAGTAGTTGTGGTTAAAACCCACCTGCCCCTGCAGTACTCAGCTTATGAAAAATACTGGCAATGTAAATAGATTAAGAGATAAAGAAAAAATGATGTTATTCTGAGGCCCCATCACAACTCATATATGACGTACTACTGCATGAGTTCAGCCAATCATCAGCCAAAGTTCTAATAGGATACAGGTTGGACAACAACATTTCTTCTTCATTATTGTGATATTGATAAGATGAGATTGGTAAGGACGCATGAAGAAATGTAACTGAAATATTGCCTGCTTCATTGTATTTCAAGTTATTTGATAGTTTGCATGGAACACATTCACTTTTACAGGTCCAGTGCTACAGCCAATGTTTCTGATGTCAAACTCTAGTTTTTTGGATGTACTGGAAACATCTTTTTTAAATGTCATGGCACTTTTCCACTATACAGTTCTAGCACTACTCGGCTCGACTCGACACGGTTCCAGGACAGACCTTTTCTATTACTATAGTACCTACTCAACGTGGGCGGGGTCGTCATAGCACTGCTCCGCGAAACTGCCGTGACTTCGTTTTATACGCGACACAAACACATAAACAATGGAGGACATTGAGGCAGCGGTGTACTTGCTGCTGTATGAGGCTTTTTGTTACACACAAAGCAAGAAAATTGAACTGTATTTAAAAATGCCGGGTTTGATTCTTGTGTGGGACGACTCATGACTCTTCCAGCGACAACTCTTCTGACCAATCAGTGGCCGGCAGTCTGTTGACGTCACATTTAATACCGGCTCAGCTAGCTTGGAACCTCACCAGAGCAGGTACTAAAAAAGTACCACGTACCAGATAATATCCCCTATCCCGCAAAAAAAACGAGTCGAATCGAGCCGAGTCGAGTCGAGTCGTGCTGGAACCGTGTAGTGGAAAAGCGCCATTACTTTATGAATACTCACTTGTCATACAGTAGAAAGTTAACTGTGCCAATTAATCACAACAATATTATAAAGACAGTAAAAAAAAAAACAGGGCAGGACTATGTCGTCTGAAAATGTGCAGCTGCGTGGTCCTGAGATTACTACATCTGCCACAGATGTTGAGAAGACCCAAGTCCTTTAAGGTTAATTTAAATACAACGTGTGACAATGTATTATATCTTCAGCTGGTGCTATTCATGAAAGCCCTGTTGAGTACTGTGAGTAAAGAAACTGCATTGGTTTGCCCTCTTATATTTGCAATTTTAGCTACAAATATTATTTCATTTATATATTGAATTGTTTAAAACATGAGTAATACATATTCTTATACATGTATGCTTAAATAAAGGCCCTTGTATTGCCTGTATTCCACCCGCGAATTACTCTTACACTGTGAACACAGACACATACACACACACATACAAGTGATCCATTTCATATAGCAATGAAACAACAAACAGAATTGGTTTTAAAATATTTTTGTCTTTCATTTTTAATATGAGAGTAGAAACAAATCATTTTGTAATTTTTTTACTATCCAGTCTCTGAATAGTTTTCCAAGATTTTCCAAGATCGTAAGACTGTCCAGTGAGTTTAGGCTTATTCTCTTTAAAAATATTACGTGTTTTTTCTCCTCTCCAGTAGAAAACATTTCATTGTTGGATTACAGTAAATTGGAGAGTATGAAAAAGTATGGTGTATGAACCATGGTCTTTGACATTAAGTACAAAATGTCCCGTGAGTTAGCGTCTATTAGCCTCTTAGCTACATTCATTGTAAACTTCAGAGGTGAAAGATGAGCAGATTTGAATTCAGTAACAAAGGACATATAACACATTATCATTTTAAACTGCAATCCTGTTCGTCTTCAGAGATGAAAATCCTCTGCTTCATATAATTCTCCTTCCCTGATTGACATTAAAACCTCCCCATAGGGTCATTATATTTGTCCCTCACAGGAAACCATACAGGAAGCAGGAACCGACGCAGGAACCACCGTGTTTACTAAATCTGGTACTACTTTTGGGTTTTGCCATTATTGGCTTAAGCATAGTGAACCGAATGGTAGTAAACATTTATTCATCATCGTCGTCATCATCGTCGTCATCATCATCGTCATCATCGTCATCGTCATCATCGTCATCGTCATCATCGTCATCATCATCGTCGTCATCATCATCGTCGTCGTCATCATCATCATCATCATCATCATCGTCATCATCATCATCTTCCTCTTCGTCATCATTATCTGGATCAATCTTTCCGGACAGAACGTCCTCAACCCACTGCTCCAGCTCGTCAGCTGTTGGCATGTCATCTTGGTCGTCCATCTCCAGCCACACGCTGTCAGCCTGCCAGTGAAAGACACCGAAATATTTAGTGTGAAGGCAAAATTATTTCCACAAATGGCAAAAATGGATGGATGGATGCATACTATGAAATATCTGAAGACCTCAATTATACTGTGTGATTTTGGACTTTTTTATTGTCATAAAATGTTATTTAAAGGCCAAAACTAGCATTCAGTTGGTTCTTCTAACAAGTATTGTCTGTGTGGCCAAATCCCGATAAAGTCCTCTGTGCCATAGAGATCACTATTAAATACACACAAACAAGCCACATGGTTTCACTGGGTGACATATTCCGTCATTATGCATAACACAGTCACTGTTTTGTGTTTTGGCTCAAGCCCACATACAGTGTTCTGCTTAGATAACCAAATGTGTACTAATCCTAAAATTAAATAGGCCCCAATAAACGTACTATTAACTCCTGATTGAGTAACTTTTCCTAAAAACTGCAGTGCCCAGCTGATGTAAGAAATTACTGAGCATTTTTCAAAAAAATCAACTATACATTTTTTACCAATTTTTAAAGATTTATAGGAGCAAATTAGCTTAGGACTGAGAGCCACTGACAGGCTGGTAAACTGTTTATTTCAGTATTTTAATGGGATTTGTTGATAATAAGAAAACTATAAAACAATAACAGCCTCTTCAAGTTTTGTTTGGAGAACCTGGTATTTTTAAAGTGTTTTAATGATCTTTTACTAAAGATAATTGAAAGTTAAGTGCACCAGTTCCTAATTTTAACATTTTGCCAGCAATGCTAGGGATCAGACAGGTTACTTACATCCTCAACATCAACCACACCAATCTGAGGAGAAGACAGGTCAATGCGGAAGGTCTTCTCCCAGTATGGAACCAGCTGAAAGTAAGATGCAGATTGGTCAGGTTAGCAATAAGTGTGCCATTACAATCATGGAAAAAATACTTCAAAAGTGGAGGAAAATAAATCAAAAGTAAATTATTTCTAATAATTGCCCAGTAGCTTATTTATGGTTTAATGGGAAGTATTTGTACCAGGGGGAAATCGTCAGGATCGATCCAGATGATGCTGAGGTTAGGGTTATCTGTGTTTTCACGTGCCACCTCCTTCAGGATTTCCAGAAACTCAAAACCGTCTAGGAAAAAAAGTTCAAAAGTCAGGTACAGTTGTCGGACAGGTAAATAGCACTTTGTAAATTATCAGTATTAACCTGGGTCATCTTCTTCAGCAAAGGCAACAATATGCTCTCCATCAATGTCATCCTCCTGTGAGCACAAAAAAGGGATAAAACCAGGGTGCCCTATGTTTTCACTATAAATTGACTGCAAGAAATTTAAGTTTTATTGGGTAAAAATAAAAACTGTTCAATAATTTTAACTCCAGAGAAATGTCAGACGTCTTACCCAGATTTCATACATGCTGTGGGGCTCAAGTTTCCTCAGAGTTGGCCTGAAACATTAAAGAATTGAAAATCAAACTGAGAGAAAGAAAGAGAGTCTTGTTTGAAGATGTGATGGTGCCATTTTGATTGTCAAGTAGTTGTACTCAATGAACGTCATCATACCTCAATGAAAAAACTATAGGTGATTGTTAACATTTGATGATGTTAATTATATTGCCTAAAAACGTATAGGTCACCATGGATGTGTTTCAGCCGGTGTTATTTTAGTATGGTGTCTCAAAGAGTCTCACCTGTCATGCTGTTCAATGTATTCGACAAGCTCAGCCTCAGTGTAGGGCTTTCCTGGGATGGTGACGGATTCCTCCATGAATGGCTCGTAGAAGTCAACTTCATTCATCTTCAGCTTAAGCTTCTTGCCGATCTGAAATAATATGAGGAGAAATAAAACCTTTGTTTGTTAGCCTTTTTCTCCAATTGATGAATAAGACAGTGTCCACCCTAACCACTATGCACAACACTCATTTTTGGAACATTTTGTGAGATTAATTGCACTTTTAGCACACACAGACATACATTATACACTACGTGATCTATTAATAAGACATGATTAAGATATCTAATATTGATTAGTAAATCATTCTGCAAAATATAACCTCAATATATTCAGTTCTGTTGTAGCTGTTGTAACATTACGAATTAACGTCTTTACAAGCCCATCAAATTACTTTGCCCTCTTCTGATATTCATCTTTCAACCAAATCAAGAACATTTTGTGCATGCAAATCCACGCAAATACTGAACAAGCAATTTAAACCTTAGGGTCAAATGTGGCATAGAACTTGACGAAGGGGTGGAACTCCTCAGCAGCATCATCATACTCAATGTAGTCTGGTAAACATAAGCAGAAGAAGGAAAGAAAAGAAAAAACCTGCATGTTTCAGCCACTAATAGCAATTTCTTAGTGTAACAAGTAGATTTTAAGAGTGATTGATCTGTCAGATTGAAGCTCTGGGGTCAACGTACGAGCAGATTTCTCGCTCTTGAAATAGCCGACCAGCTTGATGACCTCATCAATGTTGTGGAAACCTTTGAGCTCACGCTCGTTGTCAATGATCTCCACAGGGTCTTCAATCACCTGACAAAAGACAGGAGACAAACACATAACAATTATTTGATAGGTTTATCGTAATGATTGTGATGTTTAATCAAGGTGACATCATTTCACATAATTTGTATTTTGAGGCTGTTTTAATTAAAACACGTGTGCTCAATACAGCTATCTTGTGTACGAATACTACCATTATAAATGTAACTGTACCATAGTCTAAGTACACCCCCACCCCCCTTGCCTTTGACTATACATTACTTACATCATAGAGAAACTCAACCAGAGTGTCGGATGCCAGCTCTCCATCGTACTCAATGATCTCATCGTCGGCAAAGATGTAGATGCTCTCTACCTCGTCCAGACCTGGTGAGAGAAAAGCGTTTCAACCAACAAGCTACTTAATGTTTAGCTGTTGTCATGCCACCTTTGTACCATTTTTATACATACTGTTTGCCAAATTGCTATGGTAGAGAACTGATTTGAAAGCACAGTTGCCAATTATTATCAATTTTAGCTGTTAATATGTCTAAAATCACTATAACTGCTGCATGCTTGCTGCACTATCTTGCAATGTTGCATACAATCTACATACCTTACATACATTTACCAGCTCATTTAACCCGTTGCCAATATTAGCTACCACTGGTGTCCACAAAGTAACAATGGCATTTTCTTTAAGGTGTTGTATGGCACCGCAACCGTGTGTGTGTGTCTACAGGTCTGCTATAGTATCATGTACAAAAGACACCGAATTTTGTTGATAATAATATCATATAAAAGTTACCAGAATTACACATTAATAAGAGTGAATTCTTGCAAAGATACTTATAGAGTCACAGGGCTTTCTATTTCTGGTGTTTGCCTAAAATAACTACTTTTCATTTGTCTGCATCTCTTTCTCATGCTTATGTCTATCCCTCCACATGAACTGTACCTTCGTATCATATCTTCTCACAGACCCCCTAATGAAGCTTTATTTGTGCCTTGTTCTCATTTTACTCTGTGAACACAATGACTAGGCGACTGAATAGGCGATTTTCTGTCTGCTCTGAACCATATTTTTTAACTAAACGATAACTTTGTGAATGAGAGTTACTCATGTTGACCATTTTATTCTGAGACATTGTTTCAAACCTAAAAAGTGTTAAAAGAAATTTAAGGTTTTTATGTTAATATAAGAGCAGTTAAAACAGACCGTTCAAATTTGACTCTAAACACTTAAATAAGGGGGGAGCAACGAACACTGGAGAAGGGTTAAGTGTTTTATTAAAAAAAAGAACTGGAGTACAAGCATATAAGCATAAATACATCAATTTGTTGTTATTTTGTTTGTTCACTTGACTTGTAGGTTTTAGTTTTTTCTCCACACTTACAGTTTACAGCAGCTGTGATATATTTGTTCAACACTTGAGGGCAGTATAGTTTGATGTGTTCTCTGTACTCAGCCTCAGACACTGACCCTATGCTGCACTACACTTTTTTGTCATTTATTATAACTCATCAATAACACTTGATTATTGGATTTCAATTCTGTGCATCTTTTGTTCGGTCAGTTATGTATTATTAGTAGCTATGGTAGGTTTAAGTCAATCAAAAAGCCTTTCTAAAGCAAGCCCCAAATGCTACTCTAAATGAACTGATTGAAGCCCTTTTCTTTTTTTCTTTTATTTTGTATCTTTGATGACTAAATGGCTAAATGAAATACAAACCTGATCAAAACTCATCAGGTGCAAAATGCAAAACACATTTCTTTTTTTACCAATTGCAATCAAGATTGTACCATAAACCCTGTTCTTATAAAAAAAAAAAAAAATCAGATAAAAATGGAATAAAGAATAATTGTAAAACCTGCATACTTTGTTGAATGACTTATGAGATTTGTAGCATTTAATCAGCTAAATTTAGTGGAAAACATGAGAGGAGAGACCAATTACACTCAGCAAAAGATGATCTTTTGTTCTGCTGTTATCATTGACAATGTGGCTATTGTTCTCCCCAGCAAGGTTTCAAGCTTACCCAGCTTCTTGGCAACAGCAATGTCCTTCTTTTCGTCCACCAGGCCAAATCCAATGTCCTCATCGTCAAAATCAGCCAGAACTTGAGCTGCAAGCTGGACAGAGAGAGGAGGCGGGGGGCAAGATGGAAAGATGGAGAGAAAGTTGTATTTAGTTTCATATGAGAGCTGATTCTATCTCTGACTGATCATTATATAGCAGACATTTCCTAATCTCCGAGCTCCAATAAAAACATACTTCCAGTTTAATTTACATGAGTAAACCCGTGGCATTCCATCTCAATTTCAAGGCCTTAAAAGCAAAAGCTTTGGATTGCTGTCTTGCACTTTCTAAATCTGAGCGAAACCGAAACCAACAATTGACAGGCCTCATAGCCCGGGTGAGAGGGGCATGGACAGCAGGCTTTCCAGAAGAACAAGAGGGGCAGAACTTGAGCCAACTATGTTGAAGGGAAGAGACGCTGCAACAGGTGCGGCGGAAAGGAGAGAAGCTCACAATTTGTGAAAGTAAAGCTGCGGACATATTTACACACCCTGTAAATATACAGAGTTAAACATACATTTGTGTTCTTATCTGTTTCTGTTGATACACACAATGATAAATTGTACCTCTCAAAGTTGTATACAAATACCCATGATACCATTTTATGTGTACTCCATGTATCAGCCAATTTAGCACTTGGAGAGTCTGAAAGCATTATTGCCTCATTCTTCAAGGTTACTCTCAGTGCAGAATGAGTAAAAGTGTTTCGTAACAGCTTGCAAAGCAGCATTGCAAAAATGGATAACACTCATTAGCTGCTAAATGCCCCAAAGCACAAGCACAAATAGTTTATACATGTACGTATGTGCTATGTTGCTCTTCACAGACAATGTTTAATGCCATCCATTGTTTTGGCCTTCAGAGTCCAGACACATTACCTCATGATTGGACCCGGGGCAAGTTTCTCTCTAATCTGGTTAGGAACATCGGTCTGTCTGCCTAAATCAACCGAATCGAGATAATTGCCATGTAACAGCTAATGGGAAGAGTTCCAATCAGGGTGAGGTTTATTTTAACGATCAGTTCACCCAAATTACCAAAAAAAAGGTTTATTTTACGGTACACTAATAGGACATAACAAGGTGTACTTTGTATCAAATTAGACAACAATGGTATTATTATAGAAATATTTTCTTTATTATACAGTAAACAAACACAGTTATACCCAAATTAGACACCATACACCTAAATTATGCTGTAATTGGACATTGCATATAATGCAATGTTAGACCCAAAACATAAACACTATTATACCAAATTATACTCTAATTAGAAACCATGAGTTTTTGTACAAAAAAACACAAAACAAAGTTCCCATAGATGTATTGCACAGTGAACCTTTGAGAAGTATTTGAGGTGTTTTTGACATCAGGTCCAGGTGAACCTTTGTTGAACTTTTGAGGACGACACATGTCTGTTCACAACAGTTTTTATACCAAAATTGCACCAGACCTGATTAATTAGGAGAAACGGACCATTACACATGCAAGTCGGTGTTCCAAATATATGCACAACTTCACAAAAAAGCAAATTAACTTCCATGATTTGTGATTCATGTGCATGTTGCTGTTTTTGGTGTCCAAACTGAACCGTTTTTGGCCACCTGAACAATGTTTGTGAGGATATTTGGGATTTGATATGGCATTGTATTTGATTTGTAATTAGCCTATGATATTGTAAAAATAGTGTATTAGGATCTCCTATGGTTTCTAATTAGAGTATACTTTGCTATAATAGTGTTTAGGTATAGTATATTTTTGTCTAATATGGCATTATACAGTATGCAGTTTATAATTAGACAAAATTTAGGTGTATGGTTCTTATTTGGGTATAACTGTATCAAATTAGCCAAATACAAAAAATGATATGTACATTATTAAAGAGTAAACAAACACAAAGTATAGCTTCTTATGTCTTATTACTGTGCTGAGAAAAGACAAACATCATCTTAAAATTGACTTTTTTAAGGATATGCTCACATTTGTCTGTCCTAAAAAAGCAGTCACGTGCCCCAGTGAACATTGACATGTGTTTGAATTAACCTATCCTTTAAAGGTATACTATGTAGGATTTTCAAAAAACAAAACAAAAACGTAGACTCATATTAAAATAATCCCACTCTGTCATCACTTATGACCCGATAAGACGTGTGTGGTGATGTATTTATCTGCAGAGACTGTGCCCTCTGTGTTTGGGACGTTTCTGAGCATCAAACATATCGGCCAGGTTACATCGCTGCTGTGCTTCCCCTGTTTGTCCATCTCCTCTCTGCTGTATGGACAGTGCTGCTGTGTGCTGCTCCTCTGCTGTCTGTGTCTGCTTGATCGAGGCTAGGGCTGAGCTCCACACACAAACACACACGCAGAGCAGAGAGGCCATAGTGCACAGAATGAAGCATGCACCTCAGCATAGTTGTATAGTCTGTAATGAATGTGACACCCTCCTGCAGGGTTTTGCGAAGGCGTTAGCACATTTATTTATGCTTAAGAACGTATCCGCTGTGAAACAATCAGAAATAATCATTTATCTGAGTCACTGCTTTGTTCTTGCAACTGCCACTCGCTCTCTTCATTCTCTCTCTCTCTCTCTCGCTCTCTCTCTCTCTCTCTCTCTTTTAGCCAGGAAGATGGGGTCAATTTTGAATGCTGTGTTTACAGCAAGTGACAAATCCTGCATAGTATGCCTTTAAAGTATCGGTTTCTTTTGACCTCTGGTTGCACTCATATACAGCAGAAGCGAATGGAATTTCAATTGTGCTGCATAGATTTATCCCACCGACCTTGCTGTTGACTGTTTTCATTGGGAATATTTAACGAGTTTGGAGCGGTTCCAATTAAAGTGGTTCTTCATTTGTTTTGAGGTTGTTGGGTTTTTTTTTTTAAATGTAATCTGTCAATGCTTTGAGCACTCTCGATCACTTTCATTGCATTGGGTGATGGCAGACGTTGCAGAGACTGATACCCTGAAACCTTGGCACTAAAATCAAAAACCAAGGTGCCACTATAACAAGTCAGGATGTTGTTTTTTTGTGTTTTGAGTGAAGCAACCCTTTATTATGTTTGATGACTGCATGGATGATTGGGTGGAAGGATGGATACATGGATAGACATGCTAATGATTGATTAATAGATTAGATGGAAGCCTTTTTCAAACAATTAACCCTTAGTGTTCTCTTTCACACGTGAAGTAAAATCAGCTACGGCACAAAACGTGCAGTCAAGAACTAAAGTAAAACTGGCACAGCCCAAGCTGCTGCTGCTGGACTCTGAAAGCAGTCCAGGCTCCAGTAGTCTGTTGTTACTTCAAGTAGATTCCTTTTTCTTTTTTTAAACTAAATTGCAGTAAAAGAGAAGAAGAGAACAATCAGCAGGTACTGCAGCAGCAGACGAAATCTGAGGTTTTTGCAGCCTAGCTTTACAGAAGCAACAAGCAGACCCTTAACATACCTGAACGAACGCTTCTGCTTCACCTGTGAGTAACTACAAGAAGAGGTAACATAGAGGGCATAGCACATTAATCACAGCCTCCAGGTTGACACAAATCAGACTGGCCATTACAGGATAGAATAGGAGCAAACTAAAACATTTAGATTATACTTGACTGATTAATTAAAGCCCCATTCATACACAGGATGTCCCGTGACCACATTTAATTTGTAATAACAGGTCGTCCTCTGAATCTCATGTTAATCTGCCAAATCATTAACCTGGAAATTAAAAGGTCCACCATCTTTGACAAGCACAAAGGTCATCTGATGAAATTTTAGATGATTATTGCATCTCAATAATCTTGGGTCTTTAAAAAAAAAAAAAAAAGGTTATTAGATAAGATATTAGATATTTATTTTTCTACATGTATTCCCATCCTCCGCTCTTCTTTGTGTTTGAACAGAGATAATACAAAGTCTGAAATTTTATATTTAATTAACATTGCATCTAAATTCAGTAACACAGTACTGGAGTTCAATTTCTATAACACATGAAATCGTGAGGTAATCCTGGATGAATGTGAATGGGGCTTAACACAAAAAACCAAACAATGAATGAATCATTTTGAGTTTTCTTTTTTTTCAATCACTGCCTGGAAGCAGAGATATCATTTAAAACATTTAATTTATGCACTGAGTAAAATAATAAACTTAACTGTTTACCATCACTACAAAATCTGCAGTAGTGGAAGAAGTATTGAGATCGTATACTTAAGTAAAAGTAGTAATACCACCACATAAAAATACTAATATTGCTTTAGTAAATGTATTAGTAAAGTATTAGTTGTATCAATTTACTTAAAGTATTAAAAGAAAAAAATTCTCCTCTCTGTTACACTAATTGTACATACTTTATATAGTTATATGCAGTGCCTTTAAAACATATTCACCAATATTGGAATTTGTCATGTTTTATTGTCTTAAAACATTGAATCAAAGAGGATTTAATTCAGATTTTGTGACATTGAACAATAGAAAAGTGTTTTGTTAGATTCAGCCACTGGAAATCTGCAAGTCAAAGCTTTTTCTGATTGAGAAAACAGAACTAAGCAACTTCTCCCTCATAGATCTTTAACACCAAGTCCAAAATGATTCCCCAAAGCTCACCCTATATCCCCCTCTCTGTTACCACTGGGCATGGCCATATTAGTAACTCTGGGGTATTTTTAAGAGAGGTGAAGTTGTTGGGTGAGAAGCAAACCAGGGAGTCCCAAGGCTATATAAGGGCTTGTAAGAAAGCATGTTGAGGAGCCGAAAAGAAGGCTGAGATCTGTTACATATAGCCTAGAAATGGGTGTGGAAAGGGGAGGAGAGAAAGAGCAGGCAGGGCTGCTGATGAATTGGATGACGACACCCGACACGCAAGCTAACACTTACGCACATCCATCACCTCCTCCGATCAACATTTTAAACCTGTTCTGGTTCATTTCTCTTTCTCGTCGTCTCCTGACACTCCTCATCTCCTCCCTCGCCATCACCCGACCTATCCAGCAGTCCAAGTGTAAGCAAGAGGAGAGGAGAGGAGAGGAGAAGAGAGGTCAGCGGGGTAATTGCTTGGCTCCGTCCCCCCAAATGCCCAGCCACCGTCAGCTTGTCAGGTGACACAAGACGAGGGCAGAGAGCCACGGTGAGTTGTCAAAAACGTGCTCTGGGTGCCCGGTGCACTTGGCTGTGGCAACGAATGATGTGCTAGGAGAGGGGTTCGCAGTGCAGCAAGGGGTCACATTTCTTGTAATACAGCTGCCCACATGCTTACTCTACACTCCTCCATGCAGGTCAGCAGCCTTTATTTTTGTTACTTTGATTTAAGCAAATTTGAGTGACAGGTGTTGTTGCTACAGAGTGGACACATTGGTCTGGAAGGTGTTAAGAGTGCATACATTTTTAATAAGGATATTAGACTCCAACTGTAAACCTACCAGTGTCTGATTAGTCCTCTCTTTACTGGATAGGATGGAGGCTAAACTGAGTCACACTTCACTGAAAATCAAACACTCACCCCTGTTAGCCATAGTCATCTTTCATAACCTTTACAATGGCTTTTAATTAAAGCTTAATACACAGCTATTTGCCACCAGCAGGGTTGGTAAGGTTGCTTTGGAAATGTAATAGTAGTAAAAGTATTTCAATGACTTAATCAAAGTAATGTAACTTATTACATTTGATTACTTTTTGATTACTTTTCTAATTTTCTGTTCGGGTAAGTGTTCCCATTAAGCACCAAAATCTGAGTTCAAGTGTTTTTCATGGATACTGACTGATGATTTATAAGGAGATCATTTCTTATAAAACAAGATTTATCTTTCATTTGAAAATGTATTCAGTAGTTCAAGTAGATTTTGGAATATATAATAAAGGTATATGAAAAAGTCAAAAGTCTGGCATGGATTTAATTGGTACTGTAATTTAATTACACACTTATTTTGTAATTTTGTTATTCCCCAACAATGGCCACCAGTTTGGTTATTTGTTCACATATGTTGTTAGTGGACAGTGTAAAGATGTGCACGGCTCCACAGTACAATTTTACATTTTGGGAACATTTTACTGGGTTGTTGAGTAATGATGATTCACTGACTCCTACACGCAGGTGTTGAGATTTCTGGCTTTCAAAAGTCACTAAATGACCCATGATCTCTTTTCTCAGAACAAAAGCTGCACATAAAGCAATTTCAAGATGTGTTCCTTCTCCTCCCAAATAATTAGATATCTGCTCAACAATGTGCGATATCACAATTCAGACAGCTTTGAAAGCCACATCAGTTTTTTTTGTTTTTTTTAAACTACCCACAAATGAAAGATAAATGACAAAGTAGCACTGTAATCTCAGAAATATACTTGCCATTCAGCCACCCATCCATCCACACATTCATCCATCGCCTATGTATTTTCTATACCTGCTATCACTGACTCCTGCCGGGGTTTAGCATGTTTGGAAAGCACGGTGCACTTCACCCTGGGCAGGTTACAAGCTCATCACAGTTTTAACAGTAATCAGCAGATAATCACTTCGTAGACATCATTCTGTTGGGTCGCTGCACTCATCTCTGTTGTGACACTAAACTCTACACATGACTGACAAGAGGATGTCACTTTTGGACTTTGAGCTGATTGCCAACAGAAGTGGATGCAAGTCAGACAACTCTTATCATTAAAAACAAATTCCAGTATGTTTCCAAATCACCACCAAGAACTTCAAATCTAATGCCTTTATGTGAACGAGAAACACTGGGGGTTATTCAGTTAACTTCAGTGTGTTAGTTGCTGCAGTCTTTGAAATGATTTTAATGTGTGCATCAGTGCCAGCAGTAGGTCTGATTGTGTTTGTATTTTCCTTTCTGTATAAACCTTAATAGAGGAGAGATAGCACACTATCTAACTTGTTCCCTTGTCTTTCATCGGTCTACACCTGAGCCTCTGACTGAGATTGGACCTCTTTGTTCGGTTGTTCCTAAGTAGGCCGTGTGTGTGTGTGTGATTCTTAAGCGAACAGCTGAGCAGTCCATGCGTCACACGTTTCTGTGTGTGTGCGTCACATTTCCATGAAAGTCTCTCTGTGAGAACTCAAGAGACACAATCAATAAAAAACTGGTTAAACTGAAAATCAGCTACAACATGCAAAAATGCTGTTATGGTGTTTTAAGATGTTGACTCATAGCTCATGCACAAACTATTACTCAACAGAAAAAAATGCAGCACAATCACATTTTCATATTTCTCAAACTATCTCACATCTGGTCTGGTACCCCCCCCCTTCCAAAAAGAAAAAAAGCTGAGTCTGTAAAATGGAGGAACACTAACAGGTTTCAAAGCAGCAAGATATCCCATCTTCCTATATAAGCCGGTGTCCTGGGATCTGTGCAAAATTAGAAGTTCAGCTTGCTTTTCCCCCCAGCCAGATAGTAAATTAGTAATGGCTGCTGTAACACATCAGGACGTTCTACATCAGGCTATTACATAACACTGCGCCGGGGTGGTCATGAAAGATTCAGATACAACAGTGTATTAAAAAAAACCACACACTGACTTGCCAACAGCTAGTGTAACTGTACAGTTTGGAAGTATCTGATCCTGGATTTTGCACAGAAATAAAATCTTCCAAGCTAATGTGTTTTTTAGAGGAGATAAATCTAAAAGAAATATCATCTTCTGATAACTTAAAGTTGACTAATTTCAATTTTTTTAACATGCTGTAATGGGAGATATGATGAAACAAACGCAAAGCTTTTGGAAATCTCACAAGCTGATTCACTACAACAAATTGTAAGGGCATAAGTCTCCAGGACCATCTGTCAATGACTCACTCCAACAACAACACGTCATATTACAAACATGTCACATAACAATTTCAGCTAATAAACTAAGAATCCCTCCTGCATTTGTCAAGCTTGTTTTGATGAGTTACATAAAAGCCTGCAGGTGTTTAATACGGCAGACTCTCAGATGTCGTACTTTAGAGTCGATGGGCGACTTTCCAACCTCAAAGTCATCTGAATGTTTTGCTTCAGTTGGGTGTTTGAGCTTTACTGTGCTGACTGATGTATGGGCAAAGTTTGACACTACAAGGCTGTTTTTCCGCATTCATCTGATAAAAGTAGGAAGTTTCTCTGTGCTCACCCAAAATCTGAGTTTGATGGGTGTACCTACGGGTATGATTTGTGACATCACAACCAGTTTAAAGCCAATCGTTTTCAAGTATGCAACTTACACAAGTGTGACTTCAGTGCAGTCAGAGACACCTTTTGTCCAACATTTTAAATTATCAATCAATTCAGTTTTTTTCACTGCAGGAGAAGATTTAAAGGCTTTTAATGTTTAGCATTTTAAATCGTGTCTGCGTTTGAAATATTGAACAGTGTCATCGGCCAACAGACAATAAAAATAATTAAGTTCTCAAGCTGTCCGTCCCCAACTGTAAGATATAGATAGATAGATAGATAGATAGATAGATAGATAGATAGATAGATAGATAGATAGATAGATAGATAGATAGATAGATAGATAGATAGATAGATAGATAGATAGATAGATAGATAGATAGATAGATAGATAGATAGATAGATAGATAGATAGATAGATAGATATTATCTTTGCAGGAAATGGGACGAAAACGGCATCACTACTGTACGTTACTATAAATAACAAGATGAAATAATGTACCGAGAAGCTGATGTGTTCACTCTCGCATGGTACTTACTACTAAAGTACGCTCTATTCTCAGCACTGTCTTCAGGTCCAGCACTTTGTGGAATGAACATGTAAGTCAGGGTTTCAACATAAAAAATAAAAAAAAAACCCTCCATGTATAAATGTTTCATGATGCACCTTGATCCCCTGCATTTCTTTGACATTTTTCTCTCATGAATAACTGATGTGGTACATTCCCCGACACATATAATGGAGAAGGGGGAAATCAGCAAAGAACATTCAGATGTGGACAAAAAGCGTATATACAGTAGATATATATGGATGTCATGCTGAGGTAAGATGCAAGCTGAGGGTTATTCATAAATAATTATGTACATCAGGTAAGTACACATACTGTAACAAGCTGAGCGTAAGTAACGATGTTCATGTGATTCACAATAATTTCATGTAATTATCCTTTCTGTTTCCATTTTGACACTTTCACCAACTTAAATAAATTATTCAAACAGCAGCGATTTTCATAATAAAAGGTTTTACATGTGCTAATTTTCCATTTGGATTTATGTATTTGCATAATGCCAGTAACAACATCTTACCCACTTTAGAGGGAGGGACACATTCATGAAACACATCAAGAATTAACTTCTACAGTCAAGAAGTGGAAACAGGGTGGATTAATGGATCAGAGGCAGAGCTACATGACTTACACTGGAGCTTTAACAGGGCTTTATGGATTTTTTGGAGAATCTTTTTGGGCTCCTCCCAAAAAAAAGAGTGAATGAACAGAATTCTGCCTTTATTCTCAAAGGCAATATGAAATCCTGTTTGCAGTTCGTTCTTGGTCGAATTGGAACTGTTACCGTCATCTCTTGTGGGTTTTAACATAAATACAAGTCACTCAGGATTGAGTTGGAAGGGGTGGAGACAAGGGGTTAAATTTAGCATGACAGAAACAGCATGCAGGCTCTTTGCCCCGCACCACCACCAAGCTATTTTGGCCGGTTGTTGGAAGCTGCTGACAGGTCCCTCACTGAGCTGCAACGTGTATCAATACATGCAACTCTAACTCTAACCTGATGGTTTGTTATACAGAACCATCTGAGAAGTAGAATCCATGGAAACAGTTTGGAGGGCAGGCGCTTTCAAAAAAATACTCGGCAGGTGATTGGATGAACCATCTGTCAATCACCGTCTATCACCATCTTATGTTGTGAGGCAGCTCGAATTCACAATGCTGATTGGTGTGAACTAGCAGTGGTTTAGACACAGACCACCTGCCTTGCAAGGTAATTAAACCCCCACCTTAGCTAATATAGCCAAAATATGGACAATCTGTTGTAGCAGAAACACTCTTTAGGGAAATTAAGGTTACACATAGCTCACACTTCATTATGTTTCTATTTATTCCATTGCTTTATATATTCTAGTAATTTCTTCAGCCTGTACTGCAGTTTTAACATCTTACATTTTTGCATCACGTTTTGCAGGTTTAAATGTTGCATCTTAACATTTATACTTTATATTTTCTTGAGAATTCTTCTTACTTGACAATCTATGTTTAAATGTTAAACTGTGTATCCTGTTATCCCCTCCTGCAATGGCCCAATTTCCCTAGGGTTATAAAATAAAAGTTCTACCTAATTGGATCTAGCGTTCAAAAGCTTTTAGGGCTAAACTTTTTTTTTTTAAATAACACAAATAAATGTAGTTAAAAGGAGGGTAGACATTCACAGACCTGGCTTAAGCAGCAGAAAGTAACCAGTAACCAATAACCATTTGTCTATTTTTAAAAAAGAATAAAAATGCAATGCACTTCAAGTCAGTATTTTGTCAACATTGGCAGCAAATACAACCTTGAGTCTATGTTAGTATGTCTGTAAGTATTCCCGATAGAGGGTGAATACTTTTTGAAAACTTAATAATAAAAGGTCATTAACTCGCAGTATAAGCTAGAGGGGTGTACAGTGAAGAGCAGCCTTTCATTTGGTAAAATAGAGTTATTTACAGTAACATTGTGCACTCTTCTATTGCAACAACACTTCACATTCAGTGCAGCTGACAGCTGCTTGATGGAGAAGTGGCGATAAAGCCGTTAAGTGTTTTCAACATACTAGATTGCAGATGTGGACATGTGCTCTGTGGAGGTTACATGACAGTTCACAACCCTATTCTTCTTGATTCCACTATCATTATACTCTCAAATAATTGTTAACAAAATCTTACAAAACATCTGAGTCCATGTGTCTCAGAAAGGGTAAAGAGATGAGTCCACGCCTGGTAGAGTTTTGGCACAATAAATCCGTCTGAGAACTGCACCTCGTCATATTCACTCTGCACAAAACACCTCTCCTGAATAGGCAAAAAACACAATATCCAAGTATCATACTGTAATGTATATCCTCAGGCCATATACATTACACAAATGCACAGTCATGCCTGTGACAATGTATATTTAGAGAGGCAGAAAGGGAAGGGAGGTAAACGTAGAAAACTATATTTGGGATAGTTTAGCGTGATCTAATAAAGCATTTAATACACTTTCGGTGATGGATATAGTGACAGCGCATCAGGTAGCAAAATATACAGTTTCGACAACAGCTAAGACCATTGAAATAAAAAGGCAAAAGCTCCTATTATTAATCCTCTACAAACAACAGGTGGCTTTGATTTGGAAGAAACTGAATGACCCGGAAAGCCTGTCTGGCCGGTAAACAAACATCTCTATACCCATCAACATTGATGGGGTGTCATCAGAGAATATCACCAAGGACACACTATCTAAACATAACTCCTGTCACATTTAATGACATCACATCTGACAAATTGGTTCTTAATTTAGATCCTCTTTTACGCTGTTAACTGGGGGATAGAGATGTAGTCGTGCGAGGAAGGTGCGAGGAAGGCAGCTGGACAACGGTATCACTTAACGGAGGGAAATGTCATTAATGTGATACTTGTATGAAGAACAGAAAAACGTGTCTTGTAATGGAGAATCTAACTTTTTATTACATCATTTAGTTGTGAATTTGTTCTGAGGCATCTGTGAAAATGGCTCAGATGTTGTCAAATGAGCTAAAAACCATCATACAGGAGGCAAATCGAGCCTCTCACTGCCGAACAGAGAGGTTTAGATACTATCCCCCGAGACCATCACTTGAGTATCAGCAATTTAACACCAGTAATCCCTCTCTTGATGCTTAGGTGCTCAGCTGAGGAGCATGAGGAGCTCTTTAAGATATTGGACAAACTCAAAGGATATCCCAGAAGAAATGAAGAAGCTTGAAGCTAATCTTTGGTTCATGAGGTAAAAGGGCCATTGGGACTACTCCGGTATGAGATAACTTGACGTAATGCGAGCCAACCCTACTTATACATTCTGGATGTGGGGTGCCGATGTCTGTCGCTTAGTATCAGTGTCAATAATATATGTTATCTGGCTGCCAGTCAGGTTCACAGGTCTCTGCATGGACCAGACACGCTTGGAAAAAAGGGGAGTTCATACTGACCTAAATTTAGCAGAATCACACTTGACACTGTAACCTCAATATCACACTGTGTCCACTGTGAATTGCAAAGCTGGGTTATTTTGTTCTCAGTTTCCAGTAGCAGAATCAAGCCTAAGGAAAGCCTAACAGTTGCTGCAGCTGCTAACATGAGCCGATAACCCACCACCCATTGGAGAAAAGTTTAGTTACTTTAATCCTAACCTAAAACTAAGAATCTTTCAATTTTTAAGAAAAAGAAAGATATTTTCATTTGCATGCTGGTTTACAATTCTTGACATAATATTAAACTACATTAAAGTTCAATGCTTTGATTTTATTTATGCTAGAAGAACATTAAACAGTGGTCAAAGCATTCAGAGACCACGTTCAGTAAAAAGTCCTGCTCCTTTTTCTCTCCCCATCAATACTGTCCCCTGCTATTAAAAATATAGGAAGCACTAAATGTATAATGCCGGTGAAAGGAGGAAGGCTCGAGCAGTCGGTTTGGATAACGGTTACCACAGCAACAGTCTGACCTTTTCCCAGATCTCTCAATAGATGGAAGGAGATTAGATGAGACAAAGCAGAAGGCTCCTTCAAACTATGAAGAATCTTCATTACGAGACACATTAGACGCCGTGAGAAACATTATGAGTGTGCAACTTTATCACCTTTCTCAGTTATTTTATCTTAAAGGACTCAAAAACACAGCAATTCTTAATTTCAAGGGATTATACATTAATTAAAACATACTTGTGAAAATTATATTCCATGTCTGCCAAGTCTGTTCCACTAGATGTCACTAAATTCTTCACAATGGACCCTTAATAAGACTAATAACTGTGTTCAGACAGAACTTCACTCAGAGACGTGAAGATGTGACGTAAAGCTTTGTGTTCTGTTTGAACACGTATTAACATCTACATACAGCCGCGTTAGCAGCTCAACAGGCTGAAGCAGTGAGTGGTATTTTGAGAAAATGCTAACATCAGCATGCTAACGTGCTCAAAGACAATGCTAGGTATATTGGTCACCATGTTCGCCATGTTTAGCACATTAGCATGCAGCTTAGGCTGATTAGTTTGGTCATAAACCAAATTATTTGACTAATTATTATTGTGAATTATGATTTTGTAAACAAATATTATAGTTTTTTTAGTTATTTACAGTAATGTTTGTCGTGCATCCAATCCAATCGCTCTGCACCAAAGCAGTGGACCAACCAACAGCCCAACACTAACCCACAGTACACTGCTATGAATCATGTATGTTTTAAGCTTTTCAGCCACGTTCTCCACTAAATTCACACTCACAGCTGTCATATCACACAGCAGGTATCTCCAAACTGCCAAATTAGGCTACAATGGCGTTGACATAGAGATGAAACCATGTAGTGGTGGTAATTGTCTTTTTCTATTTAAAACAGAAATCATCTTGACAATTTCATAATCATCACCTTGCCTATAGGGACTGCATTTTAGAGCTAACAATTTAGCTAAAATCTGACTTTACATCATAATCACATCAATTAACATGCATTTCTCTGATCAACAAAAAAGTAAAGACGACAGTGTGTCTATGGGAGTTGCAGAGAAAGGAAGACGGCATCAAGGAAAGGATGAATAAAGTGTGGTTACTGCTTTCCATCCATACAGTTTCCTGGCTGAATGGTACATTGGCTGCCATAGCAACAATGTGTTTGTATAGGGGGGAGCGGGGAAAGAGGGTGGTGTGTTGGTTAAAAAAGAGTGGCAAAAAAAAGACCACCGCAATCTGAGCTGTGTGAAATGCAGAGATTGATGAGTATGGACATTTGCAGTATGCCAAAGGTTAAACTTGAAAAAGAGAGGGAGAGAATATACAGACAAGCCAGAAAGGGATTAACCACTAATAACATTCTTAAAATTAGATGGGGACCTACATTTGTCATATTTGGCCCTTTTTAGCTCCAGTTGAGTGGTTGTTAATATTACATCCTGCCCACTGGTCTCTAATCGTATCTTTGGATGATTTCTCCTTCTTAATATTTAGACTGAGTTGTAATAATGAGAGATATTCTGTATTGTGAGGCAGGTGAGGTGGGCTTTAACCGAATCATCAGAACTGTCAGATCTATTTCGTGCATCCTGAATTTTCTTCCAGTTTATTTAACAGCTTGCTGTTGTCACTTAGCACTGATTCAACATTAGGTGCCTGTGATTACTCTCACAGACATCAAGTGGGATTGAATAATTGCATGTGACAACTATGTTAGATCCTGTTGCTAAGCCATCCCTAAAAGCCTCCATCCAATTATCACTTTCATATCAACAAATGTTATGAGAACTGAAAAATATTAGGTACAAGACCTTTCATATCTTGAACATTCAAAACATGAAGAAAGTTCTATTCGTCATTCAACGTGTGCTTCTTACTTACTTCTTACTACTCTAAGCTTCTATATTCAAAGACAGAGTTGTCCTGGAGGGAGATGTGATCTAACATTAAATTAAACTACAGATGGTAAGGCCAAAAAAACAATCACAAGATGTCTATTGAGATTATGTAACTCAGAAACCTGACTAGTAAAAGGAGTGTAGTATAGTTGATGGTACAGTTGTAAACCATTTTCAGTGGTTGCCTCTTTTGACATGTGTTAGTGTAGAGAATCATCACTGGTTGATTCATTCATGTGTCACAATCACTGGCTCCTTCACCAGCTGTGTGTCTATCAGCTGACTACTAACATCCAATCCTATTCGTTCAGGCGCACAGCACGGCTATTATAACCTGACACCTCTCACCATTACTCTGTCGGTCGATGTGCTCATGCCAACACTGTTTGCTGCAGCAGCCACCTCCCAAACCTTTTGGAGTGTTCCAACAAATCTAACTTTATAGACACTTAAATGTTCTCTGTCCAACTGTCTTCACCTGTTTTTTATACAAACTAATACTCACTGAAAGACAAAATATTGTAGTTCTACATATAAACCAAGTTTCTTTTGGCCAGCATGCAAAGCAGTGCCTCATTTACATTATAAACACAGGGTTTGTGACAATATTTCACTTCCAACTTTGCAAGAATAAACCAATTTGTCAAACCACTGGGGGGGTCAAGGATGAACTCAGACCTACGAAGATCTACACTGGATCTTATTTTGGACGACTCCAGTTGTGGTCAAAGGTGACATGTTAGACATATTTTAGATCTGACAGGGTAACTCCTTCCATCACACCACATCTTTGAGGGAAAAATGCTGACTGTGATCACTGTATCACCAACCATTGTTTTCATTTTGGACGCCACATGTCAGCATACACTGCCGCAGCTACACTGCACAGTGAAGACACTACCAAACTTCATGCCATAACATAACATTGCATGTTACTGCTATCATCATATCTTAATAAGCTTATAACTAGTCTTACAACGTTTTGCAAATCCAACAGGTTTGCTGCCAAAACTGGACCATAAAATCCTTTATTGGCTGCAGTTACAAGCTCATTTGATAGCAACAATTTGTTATTTGACAGATGATTTCATGCATGCAAGTGTGCCACAAAAGGGACCAGTACTCCTAAATCTGGAACAGTTGGTGTCATGGTTCAGAAATTATTTTTGCAAGAAATATATCCGCAAGATATTAAACAAGTGATGATCCTGTGGCACTATAACACCAACATATAATATTTATATATTGAATTTAAATTGCACAAAAAAAATAGAACAAATTCTTCATCACTCTCAGATCTACTTGTGGCAGTGCCTACAGCTATATTTTGTAGCCTAATTTGCTAAATTTAGCTCATCCTGTTTCTATTCACGTGCTGGTAATTAAAGAGGAAGGAAGTGTCATTTATTTTCTGGTGTGTCTGACAGTGTCCGTGAAAAACCGAGGGAAGAAGTTGCAGGTAAAATATCTTCAAATTGTCAATCTCAGCATCTCATGCGATATATGTGTTTAGTTTTGTCACACAACCTGGAAAAAAGAGTCAGTTCTACTCAATTAAGGTACAGCTAAATAATTGTCACTGACAATATAGTTTATGTGATAAAAAGCAACAAAATTGTGCATAAGACCTATACAAAGTGACACAGCCTTTCTCATACACTCAGTCTGAGCTTCAAACAAAGGCAATGGGGATTTTATTCCCCGAGCTCTGCTTTTAATAATTCATACTTCCTGATACATAGGTGGTAATGACCAGCTATTTTAAGACTCCCCTCTAAGCATCTCGAGTCCTCTTTCTTGATTGGCTGAATGGTCATAATTGGCAGGAAGTATGTAACACTGTAGCAGTCCAGCAGGGACCTGCAAGCATCACTTTCTCAAGCCAAGAAGCACGACTTGGCAACAGTGATAGGAAATTGATCAGATCCAATGACGTGTGTGTAAATGATGGTTTAGGACTTCAGCCTGGTGTGTAGTAATACAACAGTACTGTGTGTGCGTTGCAGATGCAGCCTGAGAGAGCTGACAGAGCAGTGGAAGCAGCAGTTGAGGTGAGATATGGCCCTAAACTCTCTGTCCATCCCAGGAGGGCTTTTAGCTTCTTGCTAGGCATGCAGCACTGTCTCGGGCTATTTACAGAGGTGACTTACAGTATGCAGGCCAGTGTAAGGTACACTGTGCCTCTGTAAGAAGACACTGCTGCTCTGGCAGGCAGAGGATTGCTGTGGTGAATACATTGGCTGACAGTGGGGCCCAGGTGCATTGACTGTGGGCTGGCTGATAAAGAGTCCTTAAGATTTATTTATCCAATACGACTTCCAAGAACATGCTTACCCCTTTTCTACTGTTCACTAATTACCAGCACTGCCGGAGCAATTTATGAGTAAGTGGCTCAGAGGCACCTCAGCAACAGCTGCTGAAGGAGGAAATACTCATTTATTTTCCCCAATCTAATTTGCAGATCTACCGGTCACAAGCCCCTGCTCTATTTATTACTGCTTGTGGTTAACTGGCATCTAAAATGTGCTGTAAGTGATGCAAACAATACAACACAGAGGAAGTAAATAATAGTAAAGACTGTCCTGATCTGTCACAAAGCATGATGGTGTATTAATGTGTGAAGAGCTGGATCATTTGAAAATGCTCTGTTCAGTCCATTTGGTCTCTGATTTATTAGTGTACATGCTCATTTAGTCTAATAAGGTATTATTTCTATTTCAACAATAACCTAATGAATAAGGGAAAACTATGTTTATTGGGTGTCTGTGGCCTCAATTCAACTGTAGCAACAAGATATTGATGAAGTAAACTCTGAGGAGTTAGAGCAGCTAGACATAGAGGAGAAATGTAATCAATGCATAAAGCCAATCTTAGAAATGCACTCTTGCATAGCATTGGTGAGCAATTTCAAATGTATTTGTACAAAATACATTATTGCTTTGGCCTGGTCTGAACCTCCATTGAGATGCTGCTTGAATGCCATGGGGTTGAGGATTTGCACAGTAGTCACACTTACAGTAAGTAATGCAGACTTAAATGGGTTAGCGTGTTTGATATAGCTGCATGCAATGACACAAAATCATTTGATTTGGGCTCAACTTTTTTTTAATCAGATTTCCTGGAAAACCACTAAGCTCCAAAATAGAAGGTTTCAAATGACAGGGGAAGGCTCTTTGTACTCTGGCTTTTCATTGGCATTCATCAAATAGCTATCACTGTTATATGTGCTAGGATAACCTGGCTAGCATTTTGCTGCTAACAGACAACAACCAAAACAGCCAATGCTTCTCAGGTGTAACTCACAGTTTTGTTTCACATGTTGCGGGACTTCAGCTATTTGGTGAAAATGGTAACTTAAAACACTGTTCCTGTAGCAACTGTGTGTTACAAATACTTGCTAAATACTTATTTGTCTAGCCATGATCCAGTTGGTCCAATTAATCATCCTTAAAAATCCCTTAATTCATCAAACAATAGGTAGATTGTGCTCTTTGTGTCCATTGGGTCAAAACAAGCTGACCCAATCAGAACATAATTTACAATCAAATTCCTCATCAGTACTTCCTTCCAACCTCCTCCTTCTGTCACTACAGTCTTAGCACCTTTCCAGGATGCCAAACCACAAGAAAATAATCTGCACATGTTTTGATTGCCTTCCTCCTCATCTCTCAACAGCTGTAATCCTTCTCACCCTAAGTGCAAAAGCCACGGCTGTATCCAGCAATCCCAAACTGGAGCCAAATTCTCCATCTGAAACCCTTCCCTTCCTTCCCATCTTCCCACCGTGACCCTTCCTCTGTATTGGCCATAGATTCATCCAGTGTCATGCTTTGGTGGAGACCCACCTCCAACGCCAGCTCTTCTATCTGAAACTGCTTCATGGCATTGCGGTTTCCGTCAACATTTTTGTGGAAGTAGATCACCATCACGTCGAACTTCTTCATGATGGACTTGTAGTTCTTGGCGTTGAGGACATGAACACGGTCTTTTCCATCATACTCAGGGATTTCCAAGCCCTTCTCCCCCCAGGACAGGGCCCCCAAGGAGAGGAAGACCCCCAAAAACACCCAGCCCCACTTCATGGCTAACCCTATCAACACCTGGTGGTCACGAAAACGCCTCTTCTCAAAGCCTTAACTTCTGACGGTGGGGTAGAAAGGGAAAAAATACACTTCTGAGATTTAACGTTGTCCCTAACGGATATTGGTGTTAAGCAGGGAGAGTTAGGAACAAAGTCTGCTTCCTGTCCCCACCAGCTAGAGAAGAGCAGGTCTGACAGTAATACCCTGCCTTTAAAAAGAGCTGCACGTGGTTTTGCTGACGCCACTGGTCGCAGAAAGGGGGTGGGGCTTTTTTTGGGCGTGACACTGATCCCAATCCTCAAAGAGCCGATCACAACCTAGAGAGGCTGCCAAAAAAGTAGGAGTGGGAGTGATAAGGGAAGGGAGGGGGACTCCTGATCACTGGCTAGAAAAATATAGCAAATGGGTGGCAACATGAGAGGAGCTGAGGTCATACAGCCACCTGTTTGAAGCTGTGGCTATGAAAAGGGACAGTGGTTGTGTTGGGTGTTTTGAGAGTTAGAGATACCAGCTCAGTGTCTTGGAGGATTGAAGGTATGGATTGATGTATGATGAGAGCCGGAGGAAAGAAGAGCTCTAAGATGCCATTCCCATATTAAGTTTTGCAGAGGAGCTGGACACTCGCTAAAAATAAATGCTCTGGAGGACAACAGTGTGGACAAGATGGCGTCCACATCGAGGGTCAGAGTGTAGATTAGCACCATAGGCACAGATGGATGGGGGGGGAAAATGAAGACATGGAACACACACTTGTTTGTCCTCTGACATCCATCCAAAGCAAATCCCAGCATGATGTCTGTCTTGGTAAAATCACAGTGGAATAAAAAGTTAGGTCGTCTTTCTTTAATAGTTATATATGCAATGTTAAAATTAAATCACATTCACTTTTTCTTTTGGATGGACCTTTAATTATATACTAACCTGCAGGCAAAAAAAATGGGATAAAAAGTTAGGTTGGTTTAATTATACCACTTTAAAATGTGGTTGTTAAACTTTTTTTCGGTTTTCTCTTATAATGCAAATCCAAATTGCACCACGCTTTCTGTAAGATTTCCTAGAAACGAACTGTTACATAACCTGAAATTTACATAGAAAATGTCCTGGAGATAAGTAAAAAAAATTAACAAATATTGAAATATTGTATTGTGAGTGAATGAGTTTGAGTGAACTTTGCCTTTAAGAACAAAAATGTCCAAATATTTAGGATGTTGCTCCTTTATTATGTTTTTAAATACATCATAACTCTATGCTATTCTAGAAAGTGTAAATAAGTCTTCCAATACAATAAAACCGTTAATGAGGTTGAATGTTAAAGGTACCCTCTGGAGTTTTCATGTAAACAGGCAAAAGTCTTGTTACCGCCATCGAATCAGCAGAGTAGCATGAATTGCACCACTAACATGCACGATACAAACGAAGTAGTAATTTTTGTTTGTAAAAAAAAAAAAAAAAACTCAAAAATTAATCAGAAAGCAAAGTAGTGGTTTGACAAATTTCACAACTCAAGATACACTTACTGTATTTATCTCATGGCTTTCATCAATGGATTACACTGTCACCACATGACCCAATAATGAAAAACAATTGAAACAAGGAATTTTTTGGGGGAAAAAACCCTCATCTCGTCTCCCATTCACATAATTTTGTATACTTCTGTTTTACACTTTTGACTTAAATACATTAAATCAATATCAAAGATCATATCAAATGCTGTTCAACAGGATTTCATGTTAAATATGTGACAAACCCAATGCAGCCGTTGCATTATGTGTCCTTCAGTAAATGGAAATATTGTTTTCTCTTAGGATAACTTAAGAAAAACACAGGTTCATAATTGAGGGTTTGAATGAATATTGTAGTTAAATACAGAAAATACTTGTCTAAATCTCTGGAGTTAAAATGCCAACTTTACTAGAAGTCGGCTGTATCCTGAGTGACAGCTTTTATTTTAACTACACATTGTGTCAATCTGAGGTGTCTGTACAATCATAAAGCTTCTTTCAACCCAACTCAGAGACATCAGGAGACCAAAAATCTGCAAAAACTGACAGATAGTAATTAGGCAATACTGTCAAAAAATCATTATTGTTAAGATATAATTAGTCTCTCATCAGTAAATTATCAAGATTTGATGGAAGAGAGAGACTTTATACATGATGGCTGTGATGTGGAATGGCTGACACACCACTGGCACGTATGCCATATGTCAGCACCCTCGACGGGCATGTGAAGTGTATATTTTGGAAGACCTCATCTGAGTAGAGAGAAGGGGGAAAAAGGCGATGGAAACTTATAATGAGACAGAAAGAAAAATGTAAAGGAGGAGTGTCACAGAAAAGCTCAGAGACTGTGAGATCATGTCAGCTATTAGTTTACAATGAGAAAGGGGAGAGTGTGTCTATTAATAACTGTGTGTAATATGATTGGCCTCCTCCCCCTCTGCCAGCATGGTGGGTCAGACAGTGTGTGTGCCTATTTAGATGCCAGTGAGTGGTGTGTGTGTGTGTGTGTGTGTGTGTGTGTGTGTGTGTGTGTGTGTGTGTGTGTGTGTGTGTGTGTGTGTGTGTGTGTGTGTGTGTGTGTTTGTGTGTATGTGTGTGGGGGGTGTGGTCACTGGTGGGGGTCCCCACCACAAAGATTGAGCATCAGGATAGTGTTAACTTTCAGATGTAAACATATTTGCGTCCTACTATGAGGTGTGTAACTTATTCGCCTCAATTCAAAAGGTTTGTAAATTGATGATTGGGGTTTATATTTTTTGAACTACCTTACAATAGTTAGATTAGACTTTGTGTAATAGTTTGATTATATTAATGCCACAAAAAAAAAGGTCCTATATGCACATAAAATACGATACGATACAAAATACTTTATTAATCTATACAAAAAATTCATTGTGACAGTCACACTGAGTTGACTGAGGTTGAAAACAAACTCAAAATGGAGCCTTACAAGCAACAAAAAAAGCCCATATTCAGATGCTTCAACAACACTAATGTACACAATTAGTGTATCCAGACTTTTTAGAGATTTCACATTGCATTTTATATTACGCTGCATGACTGTATTCATCAGGATATTTCTTCTCTTTTTTAACAAGAAAAAAGGTGCAAGATTGATCTGTTGACTGAAAAGCTTTGAGTAACACTTATTAACTCTGTATCAAATGTTTTGAGAAGTAGAGTGGGGTGATGTTGCAGTGATGGCAGACATCAGATGCCATTTACAAGAACTCAAGAATGACACGGGAACACGGGCAAATTGCTCAGATTCCTGTCCTGTATTCATCAGGGAGGATACGGTTTAAAAACAATGTCATCCTCTTGCAGATTTCCATTTATCAAACCCCTACTGTCACTGGGATCAGACACTTCCCTTCATGTATCAACAGATGTGTGACGCATAGCAACAACTGACTCTTTCTCTTAATTGGCACCTCTACATCTCTGTGTGCTTGTATGTGACCTAACCATACAACACAGCCAGTCTTCCATGGGGTTTAACTGTGACACACACACCCCCACCCCCACCCCACCCCCCCAACTGTTGCACCTCTGAGGTAAACAGCTCCCCCCTCTGGTAGTTGCACTAAAAAAAAAAAAGCAACTCATAGCTCTAAAAGTGCATCTTCTCGCTCCCTCCTCGTCCCTCCTTCCTCCTTCTTTTCAAATCGGCCCAAGCAAGATGAGCAATAACGAGTGTCCATACGGTTTGTGACAAGGTCATTTAACTGTGTGTGTGTGTGTGTGTGTGTGTGTGTGTGTGTGTGTGTGTGTGTGTGTGTGTGTGTGTGTGTGTGTGTGTGTGTGTGTGTGTGAGTGAGTGTGTGTGTGCGCGTGTGTGTGTGTGTGTGCGTGTGCATGTGTGTTGTTGCTACGGCGACTGGAAGGTTGACTCAAACAGCTTGCTTTGTCAAATGAGAAGAGAGACATGTCTCTCATGTCGAGGACGATGATGATGATGATGATGATGATGATGATGATGATGATGATGAGGAGGAGGAGGCGAAAATGGAATCAAAGCAAATAAAATCTAAGGTGATGTATGTTTATTCAGTGGAAATGTGGTCTTTGCATGCCTTTTCCCTGTACAAATCTACAATTAAAATGGTACAGGGCAGTTTTTACTGTACCACTCTATCCGTAGTTTTTAAAGACCTTGCTTCATTATTTTTATTTCCTATTGCTCATATTACTTGTTTTAATCACTTATTATTTATAGTTCTTTCTTTCTTCTCTCTATTTTCCTTATAAAGGATTATCTTATCTTATCTTATTGATCACATTGATATAGTGCAGGCTTTATTGCTAAGCTCCTGTGCAGTACTGATCGAATTGGCTCTGCTTTGAGATCGGCAACCTGCAGCTCGTCTCTACATGGCAATGAAAAGCCTCCATGCTGCATGTCATCTCCTCCACAACGGCGCACGGTGAGAATGTCACACATCTGAGTTAGGGCGCTAATGAGATCTAAAGGCTTCTATCGCCGGGGGAGATGGTGTGGGAGAGGCGAGAGGTAAGATGTCATGGGAAAAGATAAAATTAGGTGAGAGAGTGAAAGATCAAGAAGCGAGGGGAAATGAAGTCACAGAGATGAAGATGAGATAAATTAAATACAGGAGTATAAAACAGGAAAATGGGCCAGTGTGACTAATACCTAGGCAGTAATTGACATGTACAGTAAGTGAAGGGTAATTATGCCGTGTGGAGATGATGTGGCCGAGCTCTTAGACTCAGCAGTATAGTGTAAAATATGCACACATATCTGAACTGCAAAGTGACTAAAGCACAATATTTCATTTGAAATTCTGCCCTTACTTTAAACACTTCAAAAACATTTATTTCTATATGATATGTGATTTAAAACACAGTGTTTAGTTGTGGCATCTTCTCATGCTGGAAGCTCCAAAAGCAAAATAATAATAAGAAATTATTTGATGACTGAAGTTTTGTGTTTTATTTTTGCAGTAGATGTGAGACCTACACACTATACAGTATATATATTTATATTTAAAGCATATAAATTAATAAGCCTGTCACTTAAGCAGAACCTACAGAAATTAAACAAAAAGAATCAATAAAATTCAACTCCGGATGGAGGCTGAGTGCCTCATTTAACAGTAAGTGTTTTTCTAAAGTCAGCAGTTAGAAGTCCAATGCATCATTTGACACGCGTCATTGACACCTGTAACACAAACCAGACGCTTTATCCCAAACAGAAGAAGTAGTCAAGTTTCAAATCTGTTCCCCATGTCAGCCTGGAAGTTTCTGTCATGGGGAACTCATTTTGTATTTCTGGAGAATTTGACACATGCTGAAAAATTGGACAGGAAATCCTGACAAGTCCACCACATGAAGATGCTGCTGGTGTTTGGGCTTTCATCCCACGTTTTTTGCATCATCTCACTTTGTTGTCCGCTGTTGTGTGTTGATGAGATTCAGAAAAGCTGTTGTTAGAGAGAGTGCACCAACAACAGCGAAATTTAAAACGTAATTTGAATGTGTGCAACATGATTCAAATTTCAGTGAAGAGAAGATGAAGAGCATAAAATACCTGTTGCACAATTGCAGTGATGGTCAACATCCAGCAGTGGACCAGTTTTAATATGTAAAAAGTTTAGCTAGAGATTTGTGTGAGTAGTAGTTTATCAAATCTGAATAACTGGCTAAATCAGACCCAAGTCGCCACCCTGCACGCACACTGCCACCTCCCACCAGGACCGGCCTGGCCCTGGTGCCCGCTCCCACTCTGTCCCACACCCACGGTCCATATGCTGACATAAATGTTGCTAAGCATCTTCCCACAAAGCCAACACTCTCTCCTTCTCACACACACACACACACACACACACACACACATTAAAACATGCCTATTTTTTTTTGTTAATCACAGAAACACAGAAATAAGTTTTCCAAAGAAACACACAGAAACACAAAACAAACATTAAGAAGAGCTGATAATCCTGAAAGCTGCTCTTGGTAAAGTGATGGATATGAAACACACAGGTCAGCCTCTCTGTACTGGTGTCCAAGCAACCAGAGAGGGCAGGAAAGACACACACACGCACACACACACACACACACACACACACACACACACACACACACACACTGCACTGAATTTGACGTGTGCAATTTTATATTATTAGGTCTTGAGGTCTTGACATTTCCAGAAGACACTTTGAAGAATATTGTAGCGCGTCAATAAATGTACAGTTAATGGCTGTTTTAATATTCTTATGATAGCCTTGCACCTACATCATGTGTGTATAATCACTCTACTTCAACTCCTTTTAATATTATCTGCCATCAATTTACATCTTTGTCGGCCTTTCTTTTAAAACCGAGGCCGACACTTGTTACAGTTGCACACTAAGAAATTAATTTTACATTTCAATGTTATAATAAAAAAGAGGGCCAATGCCACTGATCCTACGACATGAATGTATTTTTACAAGGTTATTAAAGTACTTTAAAATGTGATGCCACAAAAGTGACAGGTCGTTCCTTGACAAAAAGGAAGGTTATGGTTTTATGAGACAGTGATAGTAGGAAATTAACCCTCACATACTGTTTGTATACTGACTCATAATTAGTCAACATTTTTACATTCATAAACTCCCCATCAATTATTAATAAATGTTCAATTAATCTTGTGGGGAAAAAAGACATTCACAATCACTGTTTTATGATCCAAAAGAACATTTTATTGAATATGATGACTACAACATGCTTGAATGCTGGTTTTTGAAATTGTTTAATAAAAGGTCAAATTTGCATATAAAAAATGTGTTTCAGCTTCACAAAAATACAAAAAAATATGAATATTATTTTACAATTTGTATACTGTAGGCCACATTAGGAAAAGTCTGAATTAAATATCTAAATTCCAAAATACTGACAGTGGCAGCTCTTTTTTTTTTAGAATGTCTACACCATAGCTATACATTTTACAAGGTAGTGTGAATAAAATGCACTGGAGACTCCCCCAGTGGCACATCACCTGCATTTCTCCACAGAGGACAGCATTTAAATTCACTGTGACTCTGGCAAATCAGTGAATTAAATATGAAATGTAAGCAAAAAGAAATGTGCATCTCTTCAGGGACCTTTATTGCTCATTTTATAAACATTTGAGAGCATCAGTGCCTGTAGCAGAAGTTCATTTCTGACTGTATGTGTAGTAATGTGAGACCATTTAGTCTCTGTGAAGAAATGTCAACACGAAGACACACTTTGACAGTTGGTTGATGATTCGAGGATGAGAGGTTGCTTAGTAACCAGCAATCTGACAGGCTGGCTGATCAAGCTCCAGACCGAACAGGTGGCGTGTGTGTAAAATCGGTATACGAGCTGTAGTAAGTGTGTGTGTGTGTGTGTGTGTGTGTGTGTGTGTGTGTGTGTGTGTGTGTGTGTGTGTGTGTGTGTGTGTGTGTGTGTGTGTGTGTGTGTGTAAATCTGAGAACCAGTGAAAATGAACATGTTTGAGGCAGGGTCATAGAGTTTAACCCGTTCACAATCAGGATTCACACATTTAATCATCTGGAGCAGATGGTCATTCAATCAGAGCCTCTTTTACATCCTTTTAGAATAGATGTGCTTGTGCCACCAGTGACGTCTAAACACAATATAAGAAAAATGAGGGCAAGTGAGTTATGATATTGTCTGAATAAATAATTAGAATCATAAACCCATTCTCATTGATGCTACAGAATCATGTAAGCTGCATGACAACATCTGTAATTTTCCCAAATGTTTTATATGTTGTATGTTTTTCAGACAAGTGACCTCTTGTGGTCATGTGAATGGTGACTGTCCTCTCTCAAAAGCAGTGCCCCAAAACTCTTCAGGAGGATCTCAAGGGATGGCTGGTCGGGTGAACAAACTCTCTGATAGTGATGTTGTTTTTTAATATTTAATATTTTAGCTATGCTATGTGAATGACTTTAGGATGGCAGTCTGTCAGTTGGGATGCCCGTGCACCACTTCGATGCAGACTGAAATATCTCAACAACTATCAGATGAACCACCAGCAGATTGACATTTGTGGTTCAGAGTGAAACAGCTCAAAAAAAATTTGGGAACTTTGGTGATTTATGAGCTAGTCAACATTTCAGTTTCTCCAATGCTTTGGCTGACTGTGTCTACCTGTTTGGTTTTCTTTACAATGAGCATCACAGCCTCACAGAGCTGCGTTCAGTGTTTACGCAGAATCTGAGGCAGCATGATAGCATACAAAGTCGATTAAAAGAAGCGACTGACGGTGAAATTAGATGCAAAATTGTGCAGGGAAGCACAACTTTTGGTAAAGATATGTAAATGAGCAAACACATTTGCATCAATCCTGTAGCTTCATTAATCTACTTTATGAACATACAGAGACAAGGCGACAAAGGTTTGAGACTGGAAGAAAATAATTTGAGTTCCTGCAACACAAACACATGCACAGCTAGTTATGCTAACATCTGTGATGCATTAAGGCACTATAGGTTGGTCAACTGAATATACGCAAGCACACAATTGCAGATTACTCTGCTCTGAATGCAGTGCTTCTACTGTTTACCATTTGGTCTTAAAATATTAACGGATTGATTGTGTAATGTTAAAGAATTTCGTCTTTCACCACTTGCCTGCTTGGATGAGCTCCAGCCTGATTAGTGCCAAGCTAGTTGCAACAGAGTGACGGCTATTCCAAACTGTCTTGTGCCCTTTTACGCCTTTAACTGTCTGTGTTGTGTACACAGATTGAGAAACTGACATTACATAATTTTTTCATGTTTTTTTTTCTGTGTATTAGCTTCACCCTTCTCAAGACCCTGATCAGGAATCAGCATATGAATATTTTTGGAAAGTAACATGTTTTCGAAAAGGCACATATGCTTTGCAAGATTTCAGTTCAGTCATTTTGAAGCCTTGGTCCTCTTCTTTTTCGTCTTTTGACTGCTTTCATTACAGGTTGCCACAGTGGATCATCCATTTCCATTTCATCCTGTCATCTGCATCTTCTTCTGTCACGCCAACCACCTGCATATCTTCCCTCGCTATCACTTCTAACCATCCCTAACTATCACTTCCTTCACACCCATCCATAAATGTTCTCTTCCTCCTTTTTCCTAGCAGCTCCTTCTCCCAATATAACCAATATCTCCTCCACACATATCCAAACCATCTCAATATTGCTTCTCTTGCTTAGTCTCCAAAACCATCCAACGTGGGATGTCCCTCTCATCTACTCACACCTCATCCTGTCTCTTCACATCCTCAACTCTGCTACCTCCGGCTCCTCCTCCTGTCTTTTCGTCAGTGCCACCGCCTCCAAACCATACCTTCTTGTAAACCTTCCCTTTCACTCCAGACACTCTTCTTTGCCCACTCCGACCTGTCTGCACTCTCTTCTACACCTATCCTCCACACTCCCTGTTACTTTGAACAGCTGACCCCAAGTATTTAAACTTTAAACTCAACTTCACCTCCTACACACTTTGCATCTTCACCAATCATGCACATATATACCGTCTTGCTCCAACCTCTTCTCTCTTCCTCAGTGCATACCTCCACCTTTCCAGGCTCTCCTCAACCTGCTCAATCTCCTCTCACTACAGATCACAATGTCATCCGCAAACATCATAGTCCTCGGACACTCCTGCCTGATCTTCCCGTCAACCTGTCCGTCACCATTGCAAACAATAAAGGGCTCAGAGCCGATCCTCGATGTAATCCCACATCTACCTTAAACCCATCGCCACACCTCACCGCTGTCACAATGTCACACTGCCCTCAATCATATCCTGCACCTTTCTCACATACTTCTCTGCCACTCCCGACTTTCTTGTTGACACTTTTGTTGCCTTGGTTGTTTTTAGGTCATTTGCACTCCAGTGAAATGTGCTTTTCCTCTAGATAAACAATATAATCTCAGAACATTGAGACTCTTTTCTTCTCTAAATACCCTCTAACCATACACAGCTTGCCCAACCAATCACTCTGAAACAGTGTGTCTGTCTGACCGGTCATCATGTGCTTCATGTTGAAAAAACACATGTACCCCTTTTAAGCCTTTCAGTCTTTTCAAGAACAAATTGAGTAAATGCACTTCTTTTCTCTAACTGCAACTTTTCTCCCTTGCCCCACACACAGCTACGAAATGCAGCCGACATTTTGTGTTGTGATTAATGAGCTGTAATCAATACCTCTGCAGGTTTCTGAGCAACACCTAATGTGACAACCCTTTTAGGCCGTAATTGGAAATTGTAATTGCGCCCTGGCCAACAGGCCTTGTGGGGTTGGTATAATTAAGAAACTGCTTCTAATGGAAAACAGTTATCATTGTATGGCTGTCTGATCCAGACCTGGCCTAATGCAGCTGTGTCTGTCAGCGGGGGAACTAAACACGCTGATTTCATAAATCATAAATCTAGAGATGACTCGGGGCAAATTGAAAGTGTTGATACAAGTGATGTGAATCTGTGGCATGGGAAGAATCCATAAAATCTGATTTTCATTGTCTTTCTCCTTGTCTAATCATGTCTAAATCTACTTGTTTTTATATTCTTAAGCTCTCTAGGATATATTCGATGTAATATATAAAATCTAACAGCCTGAGCACAGTTCAAAAACAAAAGAGCACAAGAAGAAAAGACATCCCAGTTTACCTTCCAGCTGAGGATGATTGAACGGTGAAAGAAGCCACATTTACATCCCTATTTTGATTTTATTAATATGTGCCCTAAATGTGTACAGTCTTCCTTGATGAACCCATTTTGTGGCATAGCAGAGAGATAAACATCTTTTTCCTTTATTCAGTAATTACTCATCGTGGCACCAGACAGCGTCACCAGGATGCATTTAACAAATCACACTGAGGAGTCACGAACATCTGAAGCTCCGCAGCACATTTAGACAAGGCCGGAGTAAGTCAGAAGAGGGCAAACAAAGCCATACATGAGTCAAATCACCCCGAAAAGATTTGGATCTTGACTCGTGACCAGAAAGCTGCAAAAACAAACAAAATCTTATCTCAAAATGTTTTCATCTAACCAGGCTGATGTAAATTAAAGTCTTATATTGAAGCCATATGTTGGACTTTTTTCGTCATGAGAATCTGAAACTGGCGGGTTGGATAAGAGTTGAACTGTGTGTGTTTCACTATATCAATCTTGAGCGTTACTGAAGAAACCGTGATGGCACTTTTCTTTATTTTTAACCCCTTACATACTGTTCAGGGTCAAATTTGACCAATCTTTCACATTTGTGAGGTAAGAAACGCTCTATACACATTCATTTGGAGTTGGATTAGTGTCCACTCCTTTTAGCTCTGGTTTGGTCTCCACCAACTCCTGATTCCAATATCTGACTCTGTAGCTGCTAAATGCATCAATATGTCCACCAGCCCCGAGTTGGAGGTTGTCTTGTAGTTTTGAACTGTAACTGCAGCTATTTAAATAGCATAACAATAATTATGGTTTTATCATTGCTCATTGTTGTAATAGTAGTGCTTTTAGCATTATTATTTCATGACAGAAGCAAGCTGAGAGCATTAAATGGTGTCATGGTTTAACAAGGGAGGTCAGGGTAGTCTCTGTAATCAACGTGGATGCTTTGTGCAGTTTGTCATCACCACTCTGAGCAGACAGCGTCTGTGTTTATAATGGGGTCTGATGCCCTGAGCTGCCGGCCAGCACTTACTGCTGCTGTTGGAGATTAGAGCTCAGCCTTCAATTTGTGCTGCACAGTCAGTGTCATCCCGTGGAAGGTCGAGAAGAGGGGAAGTGAAAGCAGAGCAGAAAAGATGCTGAACAAAGATTACATGAAAATACGGGTATGAGAACCGCCCAAGTTTGGATGAGTAAAGGGAAAAAATGTGAGAAGAGACAGGCAGTGAGTGATGACTGCATGCAGGTGACATGACAGAATGATAAATGACAAAAGACACAAGCTGGAAGACAAAGAAGAAGATGAAGCCGATTGAGATAGAGCTACGCCTCTAGGCTGTACTGTCTCACTAAACATGTTTCATGTTTTAGCTCATTAACAACACATCATGACAACTTGTTACTTGTGTCCATTTTTTAAAGCATAACATCAGTTTTCCAGCTAATGTCCAACCTTACAATCAGCTATTAATTTTAGTTTGTTTCTGTAGAATAAGCCAAACACACTAAACATTTAGATCCATCTGATCCGTGACGACTAAGCAAATAAGAAGCAGTAAGGAGAAAATTTAGAGTTCATGGGTTCTGAATACTGCTGCTATAGATGAGGACTATTTTTATCTGGCTTGGTTAGAAAAACTTATTTTCTTGTACTTGATGTACCTGCAGTGCATGTATGGCTTTACTGTGGCAGTGTTTGATGTATTTTATATACTGCATGTCTCTCAATGCAGTACAATGTCCATTCATTCAGTCCATGTTTTTATTAACATTAATATTCTCTATTTCATTGCTGTGCATGTTTTGTATTACATTTTTCTGTGTTGCATATTTTAAATAGTACCTGACGTTGTAGTATCTCTTTATTATTGCTCTGCATGCTCAATAATTAATATTATTTTTATTAAGATTGACTTTGTAACATCTGTCCAGGGACCACAAATGTAGATTAGCTTCTTGGCGAACTGTGTTGTATTTACAGTAATGTTTATTAATGTGCAATAGCCGTGTTAAATAAACAAATAAATAGAATAACCAATAATATGAGGATATGACCTCAGTGTCCTCACTAGTAGCTACAGTCCTGAGCAGCATCAAGTCACGACTGTCCAATGTGACCTAAGTGACCCCAACACAGGATGCTTATACGTCATATATTGAACTTCACCAGAGCCAGATTAAAAATAGGGAAATGTGACTAATTGCAACTTTTTCACTCTGATTAGCAAACACTTAAAAATCAGAATTCAGAACATTTTAGCTACAAAGTGAAAAAAGTTTTTAACCAACAAAATCACAAGCTAGACAAAGTAAGAGCAGCAGAATGAGAGATTTGAATGAAAGAGGTGCAGTGACTCTGCATTTCCATTGTTTCTCTTTCCACTGACTCATCCCTCTCAATAAGCACATTCACACACAGTGACACAACAGTCCCTCACCATGCTCGCTCTGTTGAGCGTTGCTCCATCCTTCCATTTCTCTCTTTCTCCCTCCCCTCCCTTTGTCTGCCATTTGTGGTTTTCTTCTTTTCATCTCTCTCACTCTCTCCCACACTTCCTTCCCTCCTTCCTTTCTTTCTCCACCAGCTGAATCCTCAGAGATGTTTTGTTTGGGAGAACTTCCTCTCTGTACGACTTTTTTTTCTCCCCTCTGAGATTGTCTTGTGATGGGAAACAAGAACTTCCCTATTATGTTCTATTCTGGGGAAAACACACAACCAGTTCACACGCACACAGTAATACTGAACAGACAGTCAAATTCACAGATTCATACAAATACAGATACGTGTTTTTAAATTAAAATATAGTTTAACATAAACTCAGATTAATGCAGTGTCTGTGTGAGGGACAGGGAAAGAGAGTTTGGCTTTGTGTTGAGGCAGGTTCCTGTTTGTCAGTAGGACTCCTACTTCCACATCCCCAGGATGCAAACACACACACACACACACACACACACACACACACACACACACACATACACACATAGACTTACCCACATATATACATACAATAGACTGTATATACATATTGACATGTGAAGGTGAGAAGTCATCCACCAGTTTGCTTTGGAGCCATCTGAAAACTAGCTAAATTTTGCTAACAGCGTATTGTAATCAAGTAACATTAAACTGAAATGTATTGAAATATTGTGACAATAGTCCGACTCAATGCGAGTCTCTGAGCCGAGGAGAGCAGCAGATGAGCCAAATGTCACCACCAGCACACTTATTTGAGGGTCCAAATTACTGAGATAGTGTTTCTTGAGAGACATTGAGACTTATCCAAAGATGTTTTGGAGCCAGCATCACTTTAACGTACTTCGACAATGGCTTCAGCCCCAAGCCGGGGTAGTTGCTGCTTGAAATGTGCTTAAATACATATGAGGAAAATTGGAAATATGGTGAGAAAAGGGGATAAATGTTGACTGGGGAAAATCAAACGAACCGAAAAGCATAAGATTGAAACATGTATTCAAACTGAAGACTTTACTGCCTCTTTGATGCTATCAAATAGAAATATTTTACTTGTTTTGTGTTTTTGATCATTTTTCATACACATTCCCTGCAAAAATAACAGCCTAATGGATTTTATAGAAACTCAAATTCAAAATAACCTTGTGGAAGTTTCAATAAAGCGATGCTTCACGGCACAGTTTGTACTGACTGGCTCACAATCGCTGAGGTTAAGGGGTTAAAAAAAAGCAGCAAGAGATATTTATTTGGTCCATGAAACTAGAATCATGTCCTGACATCCTTATAGACCAGCTAATGGATTGCTGTAACGCTCCTACTGTGGCAGTGTTTTCTTCACCGCGGTTGCCCTTTTCCACTTCATCTTCAACTCCTTGTGAAAGCTTTTTTGTTACAGGCCTGAATAATATCTAGCGGGAATACATTGTTTTACACTTGTTGAACATTTTAAGACAATATATGAACGCTGCAACCGCCTCTCGCAGAACCTGAACAACAACAATCACTTCACACCTTTTTGAAACATTTATTAAACAGAAGTCAAATTAATTGAGGAATAGCTGATCCTGATTGCTCTAAATGACAAGACAAATTTGGTGAGTTGCTATCTGCCCGTCGTGTTTAGAACATTTGCATAAATCCCAGCATGCTAATCAACATATGGCCTCCCAGGCAACCAAAGATCATCAACTGACTCATACATCACCCGTTGAGAGCTATTTGAATAACTGACATGTGAAGCACGAGCTCGAAAAATATGTTGTTTTTGTTGTTTTGCACTCCATTTTTCTGCTAGGTGGGTATTTATGTACTCGGTTATGCATCAGCTAAATATTGCCTGCTGCTTTGTCAAGTGAAATGTGGATATTTCACACACACAGAGACAAAAGAAAGTTTTACATTAAAGCCATCAAGAAAGAAAGAAGAATGCTTTGCGTCCAGCTCTGATTCATCAAACATCACTGCGTAGTCCAAAGAGCATTTTCTGTTGCTCCAATGCAAATGAATGTGAGCTTATTTGCATGCATTAACAACAATATGCCTTTTGTTTCAGCGAAACCAGTCGGTGAGATGACTCCGTTTCATGCAGCTGGTCACAGGTAGATGAAATTTAGACTTTGAAGATCCCTTGTTGAACAATGCGATTCTTTTATTCACTGTTTTATTAGATGCTTTGCTAAATTCCTATCTTCTATTAAACCTCTGAGTGTGTATAAAGTATGATGTTTTGTTGGGATTAAACACAGTATCTCTACTACAAGACACTGGTAGTGCAGTTTATCCATACAGTAGCACAGTGTTAGCTAAATTAACCATGAGTTTAGTCATTTGCTAACCCTAACTCCTTGTGCAACGTATAAACGATGTGTCACGTCATGTGAGTCAGGGTCCTGAGGTTCATCTGAATCCCGAAATCTGGTCCGGTGGAGTTGAGTCACCTTGTTGAAGGCTTTGTTGCCTTTTGAAGTGAGGTGGTATCATGAATGGAAAACAAAAAAAGAAAAAGTCAAAACCGTTTGATGCTGTCTTGAGTTAGATGTGTGTCTTTGTGCATGTGTGTGTGTTACAAAAAGAGGACTTTATCCATTACCTCCAATTCATGTTCAGACATCCAAAGATCTTTCACAGCTCTGTTTCTGATGAGGTACGAAGGGAAGTTTTAGAGACTGAAGGTCAGTTTCCAAACCACAAAATAGCGCTCAGAGTGACTCATTTTAAAAACATCCAGTTCTAGTTCAACCCCTCTAAAAATGAAAGGAGAAGGGGTTGGTTATTTTTGATCAGATAAAATACACTTTCTGCACTTTAAAATACACTTTAAAAAAAATAATTTTACACATTGTTATGAATCTTCTGACCTTAGTGACAAAGTTGTATAGTCTCTAGTGTGTTCTTCTCTGAGGGAAAAGTATGTGAAACCATTAGAAGTTCATTTCTTTCAGTGGCTTCATGTGTGGCCGTGGCCCCTTTGGTCTTGAACACCTGTGAACGGTTTAAATTACACTTAAAGACTCTTCAGAGGAGCTGGGACAGCTGTGTACAGTACACCCACATATGTGCTTTTTTTCAAGACTTGATACAATGATAGAGAAGAGAGATTGCTAGTTCAAGGAAACTCTACAAAAGAACACTTGAATTTTGTTTTGCTAACATAATCTTGGGACTGTATTGCATGTCTCAAAGCTAAAAAAAATATCAAGATTTAAAGATTTTACAGCATACAAGTCAATATGACAGTTTTCAGTTTTCTGTCATTGACTCTTTGACTGTAAATACAGCTCAATTATGAGTGTACACACATTTTATAAAACTAAAACATCAACTAGAAACACCTACAAAACCTTTATTTACTTAAAATGTCATGGGATATATCAAAAGTTCAGGAAACAAAGACGATAAGTGAACCCTTGAGTTTACAGTTTTCTAAATGATATTTACTTCTAAGGTCAAGAATGAATCTCTGCACTCAAATAAAGGGTACATGGCAAATTTCAGTGTCAATAATGCTCTTTCTTTTGATATCACTGTCATATCTGACTCCAAAAACTGAATAGACAATCCTACAAAAGTCTTCTCTGGGCATTAGGGTGAGGCATTCTGGGAATTGTAGGAACACACTGGACTAGATCAAATATCCGCTCAGTACCTCGATGAATTATGCTCATATTGGACGACTCTGTTGCACTTTACAGTTTACATCCAATACTGATGTTCAGCTCCTCATTCAATATGATATAACCATAATGGCACAGAGTCTTTGTATCTCATTAAACTGTACTGTACCTCTTAAACAGTCACATGTAAGATCTATAGTCTTGTTTTTCCGTCTCGTATGCATTTTAATTGCACCGCAGGACAACTTTTCTTTCAGCAGGACAGAGGAGGGAAACTTATGGATGATTTCACTTCATTTGAGGGATCAACATGCAGCAGCCCGGCTCCTGTTGGCTCACTGTCACTTCTAAAAGAATGGAGTTGGGGTTGGAGGGTTTGGAGGGATGGAGGGAGGGGGTGGCGTTTTTTTGGATTGTGTTGTGATGGAGAGAAAGAAACAGGAGGAGGGATTTGCAGACCGGATAACGCGGTGACATCAGCTTTGAAAAATGTGTGTGTGTGTGTGTGTGTGCATGCTTGTGTGTGTGTGTGTGTGTGTGTGTGTGTGTGTGTGTGTGTGTGTGTGTGTGTGTGTGTGTGTGTGTGTGCGTGCGTGCGTGTGTGTGTGTGTGTGTGTGTGTTTGAGAGAGAGAGAGAGAGAGAGAGTGAGTGCCAATGTCTGAGAACCAGAGGAATCAGGGTGACTTAGAACAAAGAGAGCTCTCACTCTGCTCTTTTTTCTGAGGATCAAAGAGCAGCAAAGTAGAACAGGAAACATAGCTTTCTATTAAAAGATTACTGTTTCCTGTGTCATGTGTTGACATTTTTTAAACAGCACTGAATAAAATGTATCAGGCGTACATTTGTAAGGGGCCAATATGTGTATAGTTTTCATGTTTTTTCTCCCATGTTTTTTCACCCAAAACCCAGAAACATGGATTGGGAATACAAGTGCATTTCTAAGATGCACTATTCAGGCCATTTCTCAACTGTCCTCCCAATGCATGCTGGGATAGGCTCCAACACCCTCTATTCTGACTATAGAGTATAAAAAGCTGTTTTAGTTGTGTGTTCAAACTGGAAAATGTAATGCACAAAGAAAAAGGAGGATGTGCCCAGACCTTCAAAATAAGGGGTTCGAGGGGTGTTGCCTTTCATGCCCTGGAAACACGCCCCGCTACATTGGACCGAAGCTAACAGTAGCTTACCGGGAACACTCAGCGGTGCTGTGTTGTGCTAACATTAGCTAACTAACTGGGCAGGCATCGTTAGTGAGTATTTAACTGACCGAAATATTGTGATAACAGTCAGTGCGAGTCCTGCAGTGAACTGTCAATCAACACCAACACGGCCGACATCAAAGCTACTGTTTATCTTTATATCTTATAGCTGGAGCAATAACGTCCAAAATGACCACCAGAACACTAGAGACATTAGAGAGTCTGAATTTAGTGACTGAGAGAATAATGACTCACTGAATTAATGTATTGACAGCATTTTATGAGAAGTTTATGCTTTTTGAATTGGAGTCAATTGGAGCCAAAGATTTTGGAGCCAGCATCTAGCATCCGTCTGTGGCTTCAGTTTCAAGCTGTGGTTGTTTTTACTGCCTGGTGGCCTCCCATTAAAGTGCTGAGAGATCAGGTAACGTATGGTCAGGTCTCATAAATCAATAATAAATAAATGTGGCTGAGTGTCTGGGGGTCTATTTTTCCTTCCCTTTCTTTATTGTGTTTATTTACCTTGCCGTTTGTTTTTAAATTTGGTTGTACTTTATGTAGCGTTCGGGGTGGTATTCCCATGGGTCTATTGCCTCTAGTCTAAAGCGAACACTGATTCATACATGATAAAAATAAATTATTACTAGTGCTAATCACTAAACTTCAGTGCCTAAAAAAGCTTATTCATTTGGACGTTTTTATTGAGCGGTTCCTCAAAATGAATGAGTCATTGTTTTTAATAGACAATCTCAGCACAAATCAAGAATGAAATTTATTTAAAAAAATATCAAAACATCCCAAATATCCTTACTTAATGAGATTTGTGAGACCATGAGATCACTGTTATGTGTAGGTAGATTCAATAGGACACCACCAGTGATGTTTTGAGCTCAATGCTCTTCCTCAGATTAAATATCAACTGAACAATCGCCATCTTAAATCCACAGAGGCCCAGGTCACCTGACAGTCACGTGATGCACCAATCCCACTTTATAGATATACATATAGGTGCAAAATATATATATATAAATAAATAATACAAAATAATAATTGTAACACAAACACAACATGTTTTAAACTTGAATGAATCAATCAATCTTTGATACTTCTGAAATGTAATCAGACTGAATGGAATAAATTAGTTTTCACGCCCCCAAAATTTACAGATTTACAGACGTCTCTTTAACAATTTAAGTACATGGAGGAAAAAGTCATTTTGGAACCAAAAGCATCATCTGATGTTGTAGTTACACGTCTTGGCCACTATGTCAAATGGGGGCTTGAGATCAGACACCTGTTGTGGTTTGGACCAATCAGCATCTTAGGAGAATTAAGGAATCAATTAGACAAAATGGTTTATCTAATCACCTGCCGAATCTTTATTTGTAGTCCAAACAGTTTCCAAGGACCATTTCTAGGATTTTTCCGTGTTACAAAACATCTGGCGTGTCAGGTTACAAATATTCATTCATGAATTTATTTTCTTGAGTGATCTATCTATGTGAAAGAGAGAGCCGTTGTTCTCAATAGACGATCTCTGGATGAATCAGACAGTGTGCTTAACCGTGACAGAGAGAGAGAGAGAGAGAGAGAGAGAGAGAGAGAGAGAGAGAGAGAGAGAGAGAGAGAGAGAGAGAGAGAGAGAGAGAGAGAGAGAGAGAGAGAGAGAGAGAGAGAGAGAGAGAGAGAGAGGAGAGAGAGAGAGAGAGAGAGAGAGAGGAAAAGGCGTTTCCACGTTTCAGCAGCCGGTTACAGAGCAGCAGGCAGCGACGCAGACGGACACAGAGAGGATTCATCCTAAAAACCGGCGTATCCGTTTTTATTAGTGACAAACACTGACTGACAGCCCTCCTCACCTTCACGGCCTTGGTTCCCACGCTGATGACACAGACCCCAATCCATCAATTGAAAGCGCAAAAGTGAGCTTAGGCTGTCGGAGTTGGACTTTTTCTTCCTGTCCCTGCAGCACGTCTGTCCTCTCTCTCTCGCTCTCTCTCACTCTCTCTATCTATCTCTCTCTGTCTCTGAGGCCGACATATAAAACATTCCCACAGAGGATCCAGCGGAGATTATCTTCACCCGCATCTCTCTCCGTTCTCTAGCTGTGTCATTTTATTTCCCCTGCGTCCGAGGTGAGTACATCTCTGTTTAACTCTTTTCTTTTCAACACCCTTTCTGCATTTTTTTTGTACAGATGCATTAAGGTATTTTCTTTATCCTGGTTGTAGTTCATTAACTGGACCCAGCCTCATCCATTCATAGATATATGGATCATTTCTCTCATTGCATACCGTTACATGATGACTGTGTGAGACGCCTGTCTGTAAGATGTAGTTTTTCTGGCATCAGATAGATCAGAAAGTGAAAAAGAAATAGGGTCATGAGGTTCAAAAAGCGTAAAATATTCTTTTTTTATTAATGAAATTCATTAAAGTAAAATGTGGGGCACTGGAAGGACAGGATCTTTGTAAAGATTTGACCAAAAAAATGTTTAATTCATGTGAAATGTCTAATGTCATCTTGACATGACACAACTCAGTCATGAACTTGACTGCTAAAGTGGCAAGTTGGTGAATTTCCCACTCTCAAGAGGGCATTTAACACACCATTGATTAAACTAATAGGATTGGATTTAGTGTGGCTGTGGACATTCATGTATCCAATGTCCTCATTACTTCTCCTGCCAAAATACTCCCATAATGCTCCTTATCTCCTCATGTGATCTCATGATATGTTTTTATATTGTATTTGTATGTGTGATAGTGAAACATTATCAGCTTATAGGGGCTTCTTTTTTTATATGTATGTTAAAGGATCATTGCAGCTGTTTTCTCTCACATGACCCAGTTGACATTATCTGGAATGTTCTGCCTCTAAACCTGCATACATTTCAATTCACTGTCAGAGGAAAGAGGTTATAACAAACCACCGGCGACCACCTGTGACCGTCCCGGATGGGTGTGTGTGTGTGTGTGTGTGTGTGTGTGTGTGTGTGTGTGTGTGTGTGTGTGTGTGTGTGTGTGTGTGTGTGTGCGCGCGTGTGCGCGCGCGCGTGCGTGCGTGCGTGAGAGAGAGAGCGGATGGGGAAAGGGTGGATCTTTTATGAATGGAAGTGTCTGGCCGCCCAACTCTCGGTGTTAATGTGTGTGTGTGTGTGTGTGTGTGTGTGTGTGTGTGTGTGTGTGTGTGTGTGTGTGTGTGTGTGTGTGTGTTGGAGGGGGTTGGGACGACTGCTTTTCCTCACCAATAGCCGACATACTGTATTTCATCTCGTTTCCCTGCATTGTTTGTTTTTTAATCCCTTCATAGTGTCATGAAAGTATTCTTGTTGAATATTTTGTAGTTTTGTTTATAAAATGAACACAAACTCTTCATCGGAATCCACATTCACACACCAAATAGATTTTCAAAATGTAGAAAACTTGAATAGTTTGAGGTGCAGAACTCTGTTTTGTCTAATTTAAATAGTAGATGCAACTAACAATTATTTTCATTATCAGCTAATTTACTTATATTTCTCATGTGGCCTGTAAATTGTTAGGAAAACAGTGAAAAGGTGCACAGAACCAAAGGTGACGTCATCAAATCACTTGCCTTGTGTGTAAAGTAGCAAAAGGAAAGTTTTGGCACTTGGACGACAGCGAATTGTAATCAGTTATCAGAGCCGTTACTTTTACTTTTATTTTGGTTTTTCTGTAGATAAATAATTCTGTCAGGAGCCCAAATGAACACTGAAACAGATTTTTCTCGCTGTAATCATTCCTCTTGTACAAGAACCTCTTCGAAAGTGCTCATAATGTTACATTTTGTGTGAATCTGCATGAAAATGTGCAGTTGTCTGAGTTAAGATAACATGGATATTTTCCACTGTTCTTTTTAGTTATTGAATTTATACTTCCTTTTTTCTCTTTTCTCGCTCAGCTGTGGTGAAAGGACATTACTGAAACGAGGGAAATTGAACGATATCTACTTGATTTGACCAATTCCGACTGCTGAAGCTTCATATTAGCTTCACATAAACCTTTTTACACATAGGGAGGACTGTACATTTTGTCCCACATCACTTATACATTGTACGGACATTATAAAGAGATCTATTCATAAACAAAAGGAATGATTACATCATTTAGGCACCTGACTGTTGTTTTAGGACCGATTTGAGAATGTTTGAACTCATCCTTTAATGTCCATCTTTTGCAATCTGATCCTATGTGACAAACATTCATCTGTACTGTACACAAAGACTTGCACAGCATGACAGTTGTCAGCCCATTTCCTGTGAGGCTGCATTCCTGTCATATTATCCCTGTGCAGAGTGAAGTCTTTACGAGCTGTAAAACATTCCTGGTCGACTTTATTTCACTGAAACCGTTACGGCGGGTTTCTTTTAAGGTCCAGAAAGCGTCGGCGAGGCGCCATCGTACCTTTAATCCTTGAGATTACTTGAGAAATGAGATTAAGAGGTAGTTTTAGGTTAAGGTAAAGGTAAGAGTTATCTGTAGTGTGTGTGTGTGTGTGTGTGTGTGTGTGTGTGTGTGTGTGTGTGTGTGTGTGTGTGTGTGTGTGTGTGTGTGTGTGTGTGTGTGTGTGTGTGTGTGTGTGTGTGTGTGTGTGTGTGTGTGTGTGTGTGTGTGTGTGTGTGTGCGCGCCCCTTGACTCAGCTTTTTGGGAGCCAGTCTGCTCTGCTCTGTGATTCATATCGATCCATCTTCTCGGACAGAGAGAGAGAGAAAGAGAGAGAGAGAGAAAGAGAGAGAGAGAGAAGAAAAAAACTGGTCAGCGCAGCAGAAATGTGCTTCCTCTCTCAGGTTCACTTCCTCTGTGTGTGTGTGTGTGTGTGTGTGTGTGTGTGTCGGTGGTGTCAGTTGTATCCCTGTCGCCCCCACCACCATCTCCTCCGCTGCTGCAGCCACCAGGGGAGTGTTTTGTGGTCGAGTGTTTGCAGGTGTTGAGTCAAACACTGTGTTTTGGGCAGATCAGTGTTAAACTGGTGGAATTTGAAACAATCAAAACAAAAGAAAGACAGTTTATTTGTGGGTTTTTTTACCTCTGAGCCAACGTTCACAGCTCCCTTGTCAGCAAGCTGTTCATTGTGACACATTTGAGACTTCTTCATTTAATAATTACTGTAAGAAATGAATTGCAGCTTCCTTAATAACCACAATGTTATGAGGGTATGTTATTTTTAAGTGCAAGAGGAAGAGCATCTCATCTCCTGAAAAGTGAAACCAAAAGAAATGAGTCTGGTGTTGAGTGAGATCACTTCTGCAAGCACAGGAAATGAGGAATTAAAACTTGTGAGAAAAAAATCTGAAGTGCTTTGAATGAGTGTTTGAGTAAAGTAGACTCATCATCATATGATCCGTTTCCTCTCTCCTCCCTTTTTGTTTTTTTAATTTGTATGACATATCACTCATCGGCTGGCGTGGTAAATAAAAAAAACTGTAGTGTGCAAAAATAAGAGGCTCTCTCTCTTTCTCTGCACGCTCGCTACGCACACAACCTACACACTGAGCTATTCCTTAAAGGAGCTACGCTACCTTTAAAGCACATTGTCATTTAGGAAGTATTTTAAAGAGTCAGCTTAACTCGGGTTTGCAATACACTGGCGGACATGGTATTGTTAAGCATTCTCAGAAAATACAGTTGAGTTGCATTTTTTATATATTCTCAAAAACTACTGGTTAAAAATGTTGGTGTGTGTGTGTGTGTGTGTCATCTACTGTACGATATATTTTAATAATCAGTCTCATTACAAACAGAGTAGGAAGGTAAAAGCTAACCTCCTGCCAGTGTTGGTAGTTTTCTTGTGAGGCAGTTTTTTTGAGTTCCTAAATTGTGTGAAACAAATGAACAAAGGAGGCATAGAAAAGAGTTTAAATAGTTCATTCATTTAGCTTGTTAATAGAAATAATGTACGTGTCTAAAGTACTGTGAATGCTTCAATGGTTTTGGTACAAAGTTTCCAACAGCTGAAAGCTTTCTAAATCTATAGTATTGATTCAGATTTTTCATGTTTTTGTGACTCTTATTTGAATTGAATAGTTTGACTTCTGCATCCAAATTGACCTCCTTTTATTCAGATTTCAGTTTAAAGTGTTAGCATTTAGTCACCAATATTCAGTGTTTTTTAAAAATCAAATTTTATTAGTTGTTTTGACTTGAAATTAGCTTCAGTATTCCATCCTCTCAGTCATAGACGACAGAGACAAGCAGACATCTGATATTTAATAAAACAGTGTCAGCCCGCTCTAACAACAGTACATGCCAACAAAGCACGCTAGCTTATTAAGATCACATCATGCTGAAAACCAACACAGATTGCGAGCATATCAGGAAAAAAAACAACGAGCCTCGCTGTCACTCAGAAAAAATCACTTCCTGCAGCAGCGGATCCTCCGACAGGCCTCCCGGTCCACAGAGAGGAAAAGATATGTCACTGTCAGACTACCCCTGCCTTTTGTTTCCCCATCTCTCTTCCCCCCCACCCCCCACCTCCCCTCCTCCTGCTGCGCATTTGTTTACTTTCACCATGTGTGCACCGGACTCTCAGGAAGCGATGAGTTACAGAGGGGTCAGTGTCATTACGCCACGTTACATCACAGCTTGTAATCCGCTCGCTTCCATCCTCCTCCTCCTCCTCCTCCTCCTCCTCCTCCTCCTCCGCTGCTGCCGCCGCCCGCTTCCCTCGGCTTGGTGCTAGGTATCCATTTACAGCTTAAAACATTTGGCACAGATGCTGCTTTCTTACTCAACAGGAAAATGTTTCTTTAAAATGAAGAAAAACAACAAATATTCATAACAGCAAGCATAAGAACAGACGGCATTAAATATATGAAGCTTTGAAACGACACTCTTAAACTTATAGTAAATTCTTTAAACTACCCTGTGTATATAAAAAGGTTAAAGACATTAACTTTTATTGACTAATTACCTTAAAAGCTTTGGTTCCAGTTGACCCTCACTGGATTTAAATTGGCTATTTTTTTGTCTGTTGTGTTTTCTAATTGAAGGAGTTTGGTGGATAATTGTCTTAAATGTCATTTCTGTGGACCCCAGGAAGAGCAGAAGCCACCATGGTGATAATAGCTAATGGAAAATCAATATAAACAAATTATTTCAGGGCGGAAACTAATGGTTATTTTCATTACTGGCTCATTTGTGATTGTTTTCTTGATTTAATTAGTGAGTTGTTTGCTCTTTAAGATGCCAGATTATGGTGGAAAATGTCAATCAGTGCTTCCCAGAGCCCAAAGTGACGTCTTTAAATGTCTTTTTTTTGTCCACAACCCAAAGATATTCACTTTACTGTCATAGAAGACTAAAGAGAACAGAAAGCATTCATATATGAGAGGCTAGAATCAGATCATTTTGATATCCAAATAATCAATTAACATCAGTATGCCAACATGCACACAGTGACAATCTTAACAGGCTTGTGTTTATGAGTGTTTGTTCACCGCCTTCATTTAGCATGTGAGCATCTGTTCCAAATTTCAAGGCAATCTAACCAACGTTGCCATGAATGGGAGCAAATATCTGCAGCCAAGTATGATAATCTTGTGGAAAGCCTCCTCAGAAGACTGGAGGCTAATGCAGGTGAAGGGTAATGCCAGACGAGGTGTCCATTATCAGGAATTAATGGACGACTTGGAGGCAGTGTAGTTTAAAGAGCTGGAGTCCATTTGGAAGTCAGTGTATTAACTGCACATTTTGTAGGTTATTTGTGTGTGTGTGTGTGTGTGTGTGTGTGTGTGTGTGTGTGTGTGTGTGTGTGTGTGTGTGTGTGTGTGTGTGTGTGTGTGTGTGTGTGTGTGTGTGTGTGTGTGTGTGTGTGTGTGTGTGTGTGTGTGTGTGCTGATCTCGTCTTTTTCATCTTCCATTTCATTTGCCATTTCTCTCTTTTTTTCTTTTCAATCTCTCTTTCTTCTCGCTGCATCCCCCCTAGTCATCAAAGTTGCCATATTCTCTAAATAGGTGAAAAGAAATGTTGAAGCTCGTTAAAGTGTTGCAATAAATTGTAAACAGAGGCTTTGACTGCATTCCTGTTGCTATGGTTACTTGTTTTAGCCAGTGCAATAACTCAGTGAACAGACAGTTTCAGTGGAAATACTTAGTAGGTGTCCATTATGAGGATCCCTGCAGCCAGTCAGAATGGAGTAGATTAATGCCTATGGTTTTAGGATGAGGTGTAACATACATTTGACCATGTAGTGGAACAGGATGCTTAAAAACTCTCTTGCTCCTGCCACCTTTCCTTTATACTCACAATATCAGGTTTTAGCTGCAAAGCAAACCTCAGTCTGATGTCTCAGTCACTGAGGTCACAGGAAGTGATACTGCGAATAAGACTGGGCCAAGAGTGAACCCAGCACCCGGAGCCAAGTACACCGCCTCCACTGAATTTTAAAAATGTCTGTTTACTGTGTTATATGCAGCCAGTGCACCAGACCTCCTGCTCATGGGCAAACAGGAAGTGATGCCCTAAAGAGGAAGTCCGCATTTCCACTTACATCACTAGTTATAATCTGTTTGTTGTTGTTGTTGTTGTTCTCTTGCCCAGATTTTAATTGTTTTCTAGATACATTCCAGACTATCCTGTTAGCTGGGTTTAGTAATCCAGATCCACCCACTACCCCTACAGTATATGAATATGTACTGTTTAATTTCCAGGTTGATGTAGTTGGCAAGATGATTATGTTGATATTTGTTTGGAAATCAGTATCATAAACTATCTAAGAGGAAATAATGGTAGCAATTTAGTCATATAGTCTGTGTGTGTATATATATATATTTATATATAAGTCACAATGCCACAGAGGGTTAAGTCCTTCTTTCTTCTGCTGCAGCCACAGAGACACATGCACACACAAAAATACAACACACATTCAAAACCCTCCAGCGACTGCTTGGTTGCGTGGTTGGTCGGTTGCTGTGCTACGACTGACGCCTACACAAGCGAAAAAGCTACTTTTTGACGCCTGCCTCCACTTTTGATGCTGTTTATCTGTATCATCTACACTGCTCCGGAGTGTAATTGCATCTATGCAAATACAACACGCCGCAGAGTTTTTTTAGATTTCCTCATGCAGGGTGGAAAGTTAATGTTACCAGGGGGTGGGGAGGATGTTAAAAAAAAAGAAAGAAAAAGAAAAAGTGAGGTTTGAGTGGGCTTATGCTAAAAAACTGGAGTGATTTTTTGTTTCATTTCAAGAATGGAGGGAGAGACTGGAGGGGTGTTGCCTGCTTTAACACAGCTGTGGAAGCATTTCATAAGCCCAATCTGTCCGACTGGCAGTGTTTCAGAGTGGCTAGAATAATGGATGGAATGACACACACACACACATACACACATACCCATACACACATACACACATACAGTACTCCTGAGCCTACACAAGCGAGCAGAGGCACACAAACAGCTACAGTGCAGATGGACGCACACATGCACAAACACGTGGATAGGGAGGCACACCAGCACTCACTTTCTCTCTGTTTTACATGCTCACACACACACACACACACACACGCACACATACACACGCATACACATGTACACAGTTTGATTCAGGCCATTCCCCTTCGCCCGTGTGCATAATCTACTCGGCTGCTCCACTCCAAATGAAACGCCTCAGCAGGTCTGATTGGATTTGATAAGACTTGATTCGATTGGTGCAGGAGAGAAGGGGGAGGTGAACACACTCCTGTACTCCTGTGTGTGTGTGTGTGTGTGTGTGTGTGTGTGTGTGTGTGTGTGTGTGTGTGTGTGTGTGTGTGTGTGTGTGTGTGTGTGTGTGTGTCTTTCAGTTGTTATAGGATATGCTGTCAAAGGTCACCTCGAAGCGTTGCCTGTGTTTCTGTCTGCCTGTCTCTCCCTCTCACGTCACTTCTAATCATCAAATTGACCGTGAAAAAGTCCCAGCATCCATCTGTTTTTCACCTTCGTGTTGCAGCGTGTACATTACTGTAAACGTGTGCTTGATCTCACCAAACTCTCTACCTCTGCCGCCGCTGCCTCCTCCAGAGCGTCATCAACACAGTTTGATCAGAGTTGGATTGGAGCAGAAAACATCATAAGACTCTGTGTACTGTCATCAGCTGCTCAGCAAAACCCCTCTCAGTGCTGCCGGGCTGATGCATTTAACATGCTGCTCTCGCTGACATCTGCACAGGTCCTCATGCTCCACACACTCAGATGCACATGTCACGATTATTTGTAGTATTTACTGTACTGTAGGTCGATTTCCCATTTGCAGCACCTTCCAGGCAGCCATTGGTTTCCAATAATTTGACCGTGCAAAGAAAATTAACTTGCGGTTAGTTGAAACTTGCCTGAGATACAAATAATCCATCACAATAAATAGATGAGAAGCCTCTTTTGCGTACTGAAGTGGTTGTGGAAAACCTTAATAGCAAAGATTCACTGTATTTATTAACAAAGATGATTTTAAAAAGTAGGTATTTTGTAATTTCCCTCTAGTGGTTTCAGCACAATGGAGGTGAAAGAAATGACCTCCAACATTATTTTTTCCATAGAAAGTAGTTAAACTGTGCAGCAGCCTGGCATAAAAAGCAAACAAGAAAGAAAACTTCATAAAAGTGACATCATAAAAACTTGTGACCTCTATAGTTTCCTGAGTAGAGTAATCTGATGTTTGGCAACCAGCACTGATGTCACAGATTTAGCCTTTGTGTTTGTGCTTAAATGAATAGTTTAACATTTTTGGAAAATACACTCATTAACTTTCTTAACAAAAGTTAGATGATAAGATTGATACCACTTTTGTGTTTGTCTGTAAAATATGAAGCTCTACAGCTAGGAGACGGTTAGCGTAGCTTAGCATAAAGACACAGGGGGAAACAGCTAGCCTGGATCTGAATCATCCTTACACTTTAAAAGGTGCTGGTGTTGTAAAGTGTATTTCAAGATATAAAACTATTCTTTTACAGATAAGATTGCAGTCCTTGCTCTCAATAGCTTAAAAACGTATAACAATATACAAAACATTACAAACTATCATTTCAAAATGTTTGTCATTTCATTTTTGGAAATACCTTAACCGGAAAACCTAAATTACAGTTCATGTAAAGCACAATTTAGTAGGTAATAGACATGGTGTGTGTGTGTTCATGTGTGTGTGTGTGACACATAGTTAACTTTTTAGCCAGTTTTTGATTTTGTCATGCAACAGACGAGGACTCAGCCTGTGGCGCCCTGCAGAAGCTGGCAGTGCCCGTCGGGGGGTCTGGTGTGTTTTCGCTTCTTCATCTGCTCTGTGGATGATGACTTTGTGTGTGTGTGTGATGAAGAAGCTTGTGGCGTGGGTGGAAAGTACGGGTCTCTAACAGTTGCTCTGATGAGCCATGAGTGTCTTGATGAGACACTTTGTGTTGCAGATGTGATTCAGAGCCGCGGCCGCTTCTTTTATGCCGCCCTGAATTAGACATGAACATGGAGACCGAATGTTCTCATATGCTTCATGAACGGCTGTTTGAACGTGTTTCAAAGGAGATTGTTGGTCAATGCACACTTTTTGGAAAATAAGCAGCTGGAGAAATGCTTTAAATTTCCTTTTTAAAGTCTCTTGTCTGTGCTTTTCCTGCTTTTTTATCTGTCTCAACTGTGAGCATCTATCCATGTCATCTGTGCCTCGGAAAGCAGGTCTGCCTCCTGAACTCATCAGTTAAAGCCGAGAACGTGTCTTTGCCTGCCTTTAGTGTTATTACCTCCATCGCCTCCTCCTCCTCTGTTGTGCTGTATGTGTATGTGCGCTCTGGATGGTATATGTGTGTGTGTGTGTGTGTGTGTGTGTGTATGTTCATGTACTGTATGTGTGGTTGAAAAAAGCCTCAGGAATCAGGTTAACCTCTTTGCCACAGAGATGAAAATTTCACAGCACATGCGCACACACACACACACACACACACACACAGTCACACACATGTAACCTCTCTCTGCTTCGACTCAAACTAATAAAATGTGATGCAGGTGTCAAACTTGTTATGTGTATGTTGTTTATGTAACCCTCTGGGGACCTGCGTACCCACCTATTGCTGGAGGTATTGCAGCTTGCACTAATGCATTGTTGCGTTACACAAAAGCCCGACTGGAAGCTTTTATGTAATACCTTTTCACAGAGATTTTGGAGAAACTAAACCTGAGGTTGGCGACAAGCAGCCGACAAGTCACAGGTACACTTGTTGTTATAATATCAGTTCTATTGTGGTCCTGAATCTGTTTCTTTTTTTGCGGCACGATATTTTAGGAACTTCCTTTCATTGATGAGTCGATGCTTAAAAATGACTTCCTTCCTTTTGAAATGATGTGTCTGCTTTGTGAATGAAACAGCGTTTAAAGCTTGAAATCATTAAAGCATCATCATTCTCAACATTTACTACATGAAAGAGTGTTTGTCTCTGTGTATATTTACAATAATCAGCAGTCATTTATATCCATCTCCATTAAACAACCCCTAGTTGGTTACATATGGAACCTACTTTCTATTACATAATCCCAAAATCTTTTGGCAGTGATGTGGAAGCTTAATTTACAGCAACGAGTTATTTAGCAGCTCTTTTGTGTGTTTCCAGATGTTTCCAGATGTTTCTAGAGCTGAAACAAATCAACCACAGTGATTTAGTTTGGGGATATGTGGATATAAGGGATTTAGTTAGGATTTATGTAGAAGTTAATGTCGGCATTACAGATTGTATGCACTGTTTTTAATCATTTATCTAAAGTTTGAAGGCAACACCCATCAATTTAGAAATGTAAAAACTATGCTTGCACTCTTCTGGCTCTGTGTGCAGATATTGGCTGTAATATTTTTTATTCTACAAGAAAAAAGCCACCAGTAAAAAATAGTAGTTAGTACATTTATTCACGTTAGCAGTAAATTATCTGGATATATAAAGTTACTTGTTACTCCTTCAACCCTAATAGCTGATGTTAAAGCCGCCATATGAATAATTTGTAGTTGTCTTATGTGAGTCTACCACTAGGGGGTGCTCAAGTCTGGGAATTTTTAATTCAACACAAAGTGACTTTAATTTTAGTTTTTTTCTATTTATTCATTAGCAAATGCCAAGATGACATTTGTGTGTGATTTAAGAGCTGCAACAATTAGTTTGTGAATCAATTACTCAATGGACAGATAAACAAATAGTCATTTTAGTTGTTTATTAAACAAACTTAAGCTAATTGCAGCTTCTAAAATATGAAGATTTGGTGCTTGTCTGTGTCAAACATGTTAGTCAGCTTTATTTCTTTGGATGTTTGTCTGTTGATAAGACAAATCAAGACATTTTAAGACATCACATTGGGCGCTATGTAATAATAACTGGCATTTATTACATTTTTCTTTACATTTTAGGGACAAAATTAGTAATCAATTGGTCAAGAAAAACAATTACGTGAGTAACTGGTAATGACAATAATTGTCAGTTGCAGCCCTAGTATAAATATATTGCCTATGTTAGCTTGTTAGCTGACCCATTGCTTACCTGGTATTAGCTAGATAACACTACATTATATAAAATTGATTAGAAATGCTGCAGAATCAAAATGAATGAATGAAGTTTTCCAGTCCATTGTCTGCTGCGTCCTTGCAGCTGACCTCCCGTATTGCACTGGGGGTTGTGTGAGGTCTTATGAAAGCCTCTTTCTGCCTATTTAATGCAGTTCAATATATGAGTAGACTAACTGACTCACTCTACTGTATTTGCACTCCATTATTGCCAAAATCCTCTTAGTCATCGCAGCGCTGCACTGTTGTACATATCACACAGAGTCTCTAGGTGGTGTTTTAGACGGAGTTTGGACGACCGGGGAGATATGGAGCAGGAAAGTCAATTTCACTTCAGCACTAACAGGAAGGGCAAAGCACGATGTGGGTCGATGTGAATGAAAGCATCACCAGAATGAGAAAATGAGACAGAAACAATAAATAACACCGCCATGTTCCCGCAAAAGTCTTCATACGCTCACATTATGAGGACAAAAAGGTGTGTAATATAGCAAATGGATGTTTAATGGCTTCATCACATTAGCACTATTAGATTCCAAGCAATTTTTGTGATGAACGATACATTTCAGCCATGATGATAATTACCATAAGGAGACGGAGCTGTGAGCTTTATGGTTGCCAAGGCAAGTCGTTTGGTAACCAGGAGCTAATTAGCAATCTCTCATGATGATACACTACTATTACTACCTCTCATAGTAATTCCTTCTCTGTTCACATGTTGGTAATGATATGGTGAGAAAGCAGCAATATCCTTGAGGTTGTTCTTTGCTGTAATTGAGAGTACTTAGATGGCTGCATAACCGCTCTTTATGTAACGTCACTGTCCACCACATATGTGAATGATAGGAGTTATTTTCAGGAAATTAATCCCAACTATTGGATGGAGTGCCATGAAATTTGATGCAGACATTTATGGTGCCCAGATGATGAATCCTGATCCCCTGAGTTTTCTTCTGTCACCACGAGCGGAAGGTCAAAGATCTGAATTTATCCCCGTGAAATATTTCAACTGTCTACTTCATGGATTGGCACATAATTCGGTATAGACTTTCATGGTTCCCAGAATCCTGCTGACGTTGGTAATCCCAACATATGGTTGATTTGTGTGTTTTAAGTTAAATGTCTCTAAAATTTATCGGCTGGATTGTCATGAAATTTGAGATAAACATGGATTTAACACCTCAGGACGATTTGTAATGAACTCGTTGACCCCTTAGTTTACCATATAGCCCCATTTATAACCGAAGTACCCACAAACTTAAGTTTTATTGTGACTTGTTCGGGCAGATCTGAACATAGCAGTCATACTCTGACTCTGGAGTGTTCGTTGGTGGTTCGAACATGATCCGACCTCGCTCCGACCCAACTAGATGTACTCTGCAAGTTTGAGCTACATGCTTCCCATAGCCAGTTCGACCTTCTTCTTGTGTTTATATTCTTGCCACCACGTTTTCACTTGCATTATGGTTTGCTAAAAAATTTTTCCATCTGTGAAAAGAAGTTGAACCTCTGCGAAAATACACCAACAATATACCAACTCATCTACAAAAAAACAAACTGTACCTTTTTTGAAAGCCCCCTTTGTCTCGTTCAATATGAGGAGCAGCTTTTTTCTTTGCACTCCCATCAGGTAACCCATTGAAACATGACCATAAATATCCCCGTAGTCCTGCTTTGCCAACCGGTAACACTCATTTCGCTGTGAGTAATTGCCTCAATAATGTGGAGGAGAAATAGCAGAGCTGCACACAGAGTCCTGCGGTGAATTAATCTCCTGTCGTGTTATTATAGGAATCCATAGAGCCATAATGTGAAGAGGCGATGAAAAGCAAGCCGGTAAAGCATGCCAGTTAGATGTCTCGCGTCTCCCTGATGCAAGGTGATGGACTGAGTTAATTTTGTCTGAATCGCACCCATCTTCCTCTTCCTCCTCCTCCCTGGTATACCGGCGTTCTTAATACACTAATGGAACAATGGACAGGACTGAGTGATCGAGGAAGGGAGGAGGTAGAGGAGAAGGGAGAGTAATCTGAAATTTTGAGTCACGCCTGGAGCCTGAAAGATAGACTGAACAACTTGTTTAATCTCTAATGGACTGTTTGGAGACTCTGGCACATTTGTGAGTGTGTGTGTGTGTGTGTGTGTTTGTTTGTGTGTGTGTGTGTGTTAGAAAGAGGTCAGTGGCTCCAATATAGACAGCCATTCCCCACAGTCCCTGACCATTTGACTCCACGTCCCCAGTTAGTGAAAGAGAAGGGGAAGCTGCCATTAAACATTGCCTTTCCTCGTTCTGTGTGTGTGTGTGTGTGTGTGTGTGTGTGTGTGTGTGTGTGTGTGTGTGTGTGTGTGTGTGTGTGTGTGTGTGTGTGTGTGTGTGTGTGTGTGTGTGTGTGTGTGTGTGTGTGTGTGTGTGTGTGTGTGTGTGTGTGTGTGTGTGTGTGTGTGTCTTGTCTCTCCCCCCCCCCCCCCTTCGGCTCAGATGATGGCTGTAACTGACGATGACTCAGACTTCAACCTGCCCCTCCTTCCTCCTCTCCTTCATTTCCTTCCTCCTCTCCTTCCTCTCTCTCTTATTTTCACCTCTTCCTCTCTGTTGTCTCACGTCCTCTTCCTTCCCCCCCTCTTCCTTTTCCTCTTCCACTTCAGTTTCTGAGATGAAGATCAGTAGTAGCTCTCATTTTCTAGCAGCAGATTAAGGGTCAGGCTTGTATCTTTTCTAAAAAGCTGACAATTCAGCATGAAGAGTAATTTCCTAGTTTTTCCATGATATTGCAAGACAGTTTTCATTGAGGTGTTTTTATTAATTGGTCCTTTTCTTCTTTTTATTTGATACAAGAACATCCAGCAATTATTTCTTTCCCATTATTGTAACATGTTTCAAGAATGATTGTGTAAACTTTACATGTTAGAAACAGTAAAATCAGGGTTATATTTATGTAGGAGTCCCTACTCAATTAGAGGTGCCAAAATAAAAGCCTCAAAAAAGCTTTTTAACATTTTATTTCCACTTGTTGTTCATGCTTATAAATCTGCAAAAATACTTACAGTACTTCATTATTCTATCATTTGTGTCCCCATGAGCTCTTAGATCTTGGAGGAGCTTTTCCACATCAACAAGAACACAGTTAACTTGTCTTTTTATGACTGTGAATCAAATTCATCACTTTGTTTATTTCAGACCTGCAGACCAGAGAAGATAAACATAAAAGCCAAAATGAAAAAGCAGGCAATATGAGTGTTAATATTGATGTTTAGAAGTCTATAAGGGCTAAAAGCTATAGATTTATTTTCAAATATATTTCTCAGTCACGTTAGCAGGTATGTTGACTGTGTGGTAGTGTCATATCCTTTTTAGATAAGAAGGTTGTTGCAGCAGATAAAAAGAAGGAAAGGAAAAAAAGGAAAAGTTTTCCCCTCAGCTTGTGACTTTCCTGCAGAAAATGAGACGAACAAAGAGGCACAGAATTGTTATTACGTAACCCAAGGTCTCAGATGTGTGTGTGTGTGTGTGTGTGTGTGTGTGTGTGTGTGTGTGTGTGTGTGTGTGTGTGTGTGTGTGTGTGTAACTGTGTCTGTGAGTGTTTATGAGTAGACATTAAAACCGCAAAAAAAAGATCACATGAATATAACAACCAAAAGAGGGAGAGAAAAAAGGAACAAAGGATTAAAGTTAAGGTCACATATATGGGAAAATTTCTGTAAAGGAACGAAATAGTTTATTATTTTTTTTTTAGATAAATGGATTAAAGATAGTTCAGGGTCACATGTCTAGACTTTTGGTTCTTTGATATATTAAATGGACATTTCACATTATATTAAAAGCATAGCAATAACAGACCAGAACAATTAATAAATGTCCAATAAAACCGACCAGTGAACTCAACACCTGCAAGAATTACAGATGATTTCTTGCTAATGTATATTTTTCACATCTTTTTATACACTTATATACCTTTTTAAACTATCATGAATACTTAATAGGCTTCTTTCTGGCACATTAAGTGATGTCTTCTCCCTGATGCTCGGCCGTTGTTCCATTAGCTCTTTGGTTGTTTTAACTGTGTCCATTTGTAATGCAGTTCTGCATATTTAGCAGCACTTATCCTCATAAGATCTTTTAAGTTTATATATTTATTTATTCAACAAACTAACTTTTAATAACTCTTCACAATGACTCAAATAATTACTTCTATTTTTTCTACTTGGGCCTTGTGACCGCCCCATGAAGCTTTGTAGATCCCCAGCAGGGATTTGGAGCCTCAGGTTGGAAACCAGTGCTGTAGACTGTGGTTTAAGCTTTTTAAAAAAGACACTTTTTAAATTGTAGAAATGGCGAGTCAATCCTGACATAACAAAGTATCCAGATAATAATACAACTTATGTTATCCACCTGATAAAAACAGAAACTGTGCTGTTTAAATGTGTACCAGTTTTAGTATCAAGTTTCATGTAAACCAGACGAAGCTGAGCTGCATGTTTTCACTCTGCAGCAGAGAAGAAACCACCTTGTTAGAAATTGCACTCAAAAAGACCTTGAATAACAACACTGTAATTAAAGCAAGTCAGTAATTACAGATCGGAAAAATTAAAAAAACTAATACTGTGTTGTGCAGACCTGGTTGTGTCCGGACTTTGATTTCTCCCTCCTGTAAAGCCGAGGATGTAAAGCTCTGGTGCACAACTGCATAGAGGACGCTTTCTGGCTCTGTCGTCTTAACGGGTCAGAACGGGGCGGCATAACATTATTACTTCTCAGAGCGACAAATCCTCTCACAGATCGTGGCTCCTCTGCCTTTTTTTTTTGCACAGGGACTGAAAATGCAACAAAAGGCAGCTTCTTCTCCACCCATTCCTCCACTTCTCCTCTGCACCTTTACTTTCTGCTCTTGTCAGACACAGTGGAGCTTCATTATTACAGCCAACACTCTTTATGAAGTGCGATGTCAGTGTGTGCTGAGGCTTTTTATTGCGTTTTTTTTATGGTGAATGTGCTGCAGCGACTACTAAGTGTGTGTATGTGTGTGTGTGTTGAGCATGGCCATGTGTGTTCGTGTACAGTAGATATGGAGAGAGGGTCTGTTTTTCTGTAAATGCAAGCATTCATGTGGGTTGATGCAGGCGTGGGTGCTGTGGCTTGCTTATCCGTGTGTGTGTGTGTGTGTGTGTGTGTGCGTGCGTGTGTGTGTGTGTGTGTGTGTGTGTCTGCAGCTGTGGCTCTTGTCCACTGTGTGAGGCGAGGTTATGGCATCCTGTTCCTTTTCCTCGCTGCCTCTCCATCTGGAGCAGAGCCAACCTCAGTGAACTGTGCATTACAGTGGGATACAGCCCCATTATCACTGTGGAGAATGCCGGCATCCGGACCAAAGCCTGCTGTGTAACTGTGTGTGTGTGTGTGAGTGTGTGTGTGTGTGTGTGTGTGTGTGTGTGTGTGTGTGTGTGTGTGTGTGTGTGTGTGTGTGTGTGTGTGTGTGTGTGTGTGTGTGTGTGTGTGTGTGTGTGTGTGTGTGTGTGTGTGTGTGTGTGTGTGTCTCTACATGGTTGTGTCATTTAAGAACATGTAGTTTTGCTCAAATTCTCCAAATTCCCCCGTGGTGTATATGCATATTTTATGTTTGTGTGAATGTTTGCTTATGTCTACTACAGTCTAGATGTCTTTGAGTGTGTGTGTGCGTGTGTGTGTGTGTGTGTGCTAGTGCGTGTGTGTGTGAGTTTTCTGGTTTCAAGGCATTGGGTTTGGTGTTGAAGGGAGAGTTATGATTAGTCTTGTGTACATTTTGAATACTAGTTGACTCGAAGGCTGCAGTGATAAGTTTGTAGCTTCGTCGTTGACAGAAAGGAAGCTGCGGTCAATGGTGACTAGAGCTGAAACGATCAATCGATTCATTGATTTGTCAATGAACAGAAAATGAAGTTGATTCATTTTTCAAGCTAAAATCGCTAAAAAACCTTTCCAGCTTGTCATATATATATATATATATATATATATATATATATATATATAGCTTCTGAAAAATGACTATAGAAAATAATCAACAGATGAATCGATAATGAAAAAAACAGTCGCAGCCGCAGCAGTCCCACATTGAAGGTGTAAATTTAGCTATATTTTGATGAAATAATGACTTTAAACATGTTAATGGACACCAAAGTATGTAAATGTTCTTAATTTTTGCCATATAAACTTTTCACTGGAATTCATAATGCAAGACTTGAGTTCAACAGGTGATTTTGCTTTGACTTTAAGGCTAAAGGTGCTGGAGTCAATAAATACCTCTCATAAGAACAGTAAACGTGTGCATGCGTTTGAGCTCATATCTTCGTCTCCTTTGCGCAGCTGTTTTTTTCGTCTCCGCCCTGAAACGGCAGCTGCAGTGAAGGCAGTGACAGACAGGCTGAGCGAAAAAACCTCCATTCGCGGGCTAACACTCGTGCATATGCTCCACGCTCGTAAATACCACAGGCCACCAATGGGGCAGAGAAGCATGCTGTCGAAAGGCACAATGTTCACACGTTTTGATAACAGCTTGGATACAGTGAGAATCTGGGTTTGTGCAGGTGTCTGTCAAATTAAAAAAAAAAAACCCAACACACACACATAAATACTCCTACACAATGCAACAGTATGCAGCAGATGAAGTGAAGGATTGTAGCTGGAGAATGAGACTCTTATCTTATTTGGAAGAAGTGATAACTGTGCTATTTATGTGTGTCCGCCAGCAGAAGGGGAAAAAAACTTTAGGTTGTCGACATGACGTACAAACACTTCGTTTTCTCCCAACTTGTCCAAATCCTCCAGCAGCATTTTTCCATCTGGGATCAGGCAGGAGCCAAACAGGAACTGATTTTTTTTCAACTTCTTCTTTTTTCTTTTTTTTTTTGTTCAGTCAGCCGAGCTCGAAGTTATTTATGCAAAGGTGCTGTGTGCAAAGTGAGTGGGAAATACACCCTGCACCATCAAAGTCAGAGTGGGCCCTTTGTTATCATTGCTTTGCATTTCTGCCCAAGTTATTTTTGACCCTGTCTGTTTGTGTGTCACTTGGCCACTGTGCTCGTTTCACTACCCTTGTTTGCATATTGCTAAAAGAGAAACAGAGATATATGTGTGATGGAGGTGTTTGTGGTTGTTTTGTAGGGTAGGAAAGCAACATCATGGCTCATGCACCAGGCTGTGTGTTACTTTCCTTTGATCTGCTTCTGTCAAAAATGTATCCTACTGTTGTAAAAACCCTTCAACAGGAGAGTATAGTGACATGCACATCACGTAGTTGCAAGGCTTTTAGAAAGGAGTGTCGCCTGCACACTTATTACTCCAAGCCACAAAATTGAATCGACGACAACGTTTCAGTCTTACTCAGATCTCGGTCAGGTCAGATGAAGATCAGCAGGATTCAGTCTTTAACTCGTATTTTTTTGAAGTTATTTTCACAGTAGATGTAGATGGATGTTCCTGCTTCTCTAGGATTCAAAACACACACGGACCCTCAAAGCCAAATTGGTCTTGACAGCACAGTTGACATAACTCTGACCCATAATTGACACAGTGATGAATTTAAAGGGGAAGATCACCAAGAAATGCTCAAAAACACACAAAGAATCCTCTAAAATGATGTGTCATTTTTACACTTTGTACAGATTAAACAAACACGATATAACGTGTTGACATTTGTTTTTTTCTTGTCTCCGCTCTCTATGCTAAGTTATTTTTACATCTACCTGACAGACATAAGGGTGGTGTCAGTCTTTTAATCTCTCTTTAAACTCCCAGTAAGAAGGCAAAACAAGCAACATGTCCCCCAACATGTTTAACTAGTCCTTTAAGAAGAAAAGAGATAACGTTGCCTCATTAGTGATTAGTGAGATTTAGGGATTTCGGTTCCCTGGGTGGAGTCTCCCGGATAGCGCACTACAGTACCTCACATAACATCAGATTGTTCATTGTTATAGAGGTAACCCAATCCGATACTTCTATATCGAGTGTCCAACCTTATACCAGAGCTCTCTTTTTTCCCTTGAATTTAAAATTGCATACTTGACAGTGTGTGTGTGTGTGTGTGGAAATTGCTGAGATCATTTTTTTTTTATGTAAGGTACCATAAATGATTCAGCAGCCTGGGTGACTTAATGAATGTAACTGATAGCAGAAACTCTGAATTTTTACATTGATAAAAGAGCTGTGTTTATCCCTTACATAGTCTACTGCTCTGGGTGAAATTTGACCCGTATCAATCGAGATGGCTTTTCGTTAAATGAATAGTTAATAGTTTTAATAAGATAGTAGTTATGAGGATTTCTTTTTATGGTGTAGCAGTGAAGACTGATGGCTCTAATAGTTATACAATAAACCCCTCAGCTCCATAAAGTTCTGCTCATTTTCACTTTCAATAAAATAACATTTAAATCATTATTTTTATGTTTTATTTTCATGTTTTAGGTAAAATAGGACATGATATTGTGTGATAGTAGCTGTTTGATGGTGTAAAACCTAAAAAATACACTCTCTCTGCTCTCTGACACATGAATCAAGGTTTAATCACAGGCAGCATCAGCCCCAACGGCCAATCAGGTGGCGATGGATGACGGTGAACATGTGTTTTCTTTCGAAGGACAAGAAATCCAGTCCAGTCAAATATGAAGCATTTTATTTTAATCCCTCGTCTAAGTGCACACCATTCAAATATCATGTTTCACCGGTTAATAACTCACAGTACAGAATCTGCATCCAAAAACGCACACGATGTACTACACACCCAATATGTGCACTATTGTTCAACATACTTTAAAGTAACAGTAGTATTTATCTTTTCAGACGCACTGAGCTGTAATTATCACTTCCTGAGAGCCTCCCTTATGAAACGGATTCAGGAAGATACTCATTCATTCAGTGGGTCACGGTCGTTTTAGGTTAAGCAGTTTAAGTGCGGCTCCGCTGCGGCAGTCCAGCAAAAAAAAAAAAAAAGGTTAAGGCACAGATAACGAGATCAAGAGGGCAGAAGATCAGGTTCACCTACAACAACAGATGGTAAGAAGTCGGAAGTCCTCGGATAGAGAAGCAGAAGGGAGAAAATAGAATGTGTGAGATTATGTCAGCAGCTCAGTGGAGGGAGAAAACAAAGAGAAATGTGATGATGGAGTGAATGAGAGGGAAGGGAGGTGGTGGAAATGTTACATGAGGGTGAATGGAGGAAGCATGAGGGAGGCTTGTGTAGTGAAGAAAAGCTGTTGGAAACTGGATGTGCGAAGAGAAAATGAGAAGTGTGATTTTTGTTTTTGGGTCTGCAGCACTCGCTCAGGCTGACGTCAGATGAAATGTTAGATGTGTTTTTCGCCTTCTTTTTCTCAGGTCTTGTTTCACTTATTAAAAAGGGAAACAGCTCGCCTTACTCTGTCTAAATGTAACAAAGTGCTGCTTACCAATAAAGCAGCATATCTCATTTGTTTAATTAGGACTGGACAAGATATATCGATATTATAACAATATCGTGATATGATTTGGCATAAATGTTGTCTTTTCCTCGTTTTAAAGGCTGTATTACAGTAAAGTAATTCCATTTTCTGACCTTACCAGTCGGTTCTAGCTGATTATATTTCTACTTGCACCAACAATCATTCCTACAATATTGTTGCAATAACAATATTAAGGTATTTGGTCAAAAATATCATGATATTTGATTTTGTCATGTTTAATTCACACTTAAACCGCAGTGTTAAAGTGATATTTGATCTGATATCATTGAGCCTTATTGAGCGAGGCTAGCTGTTTCCTACTGTATCCAATCTGAATGCCAGGCTAAGCTAACCACTGTAGCTGCTAGCTGCGGCCTTATACACAGGTATATGAGAGTTGTCGCAGTCTTCAGCCTATTTTGCCTCCTTACAATTACAATAACTACACCTCAAGTGTCTGCAATCATTAGGGAATGTAAAAGAAATCGAGGCATGAAGGAACTTTTGCTCTGTTGCCTTCAGCAGCCTCACTAAGTCTTTTTAAAATAGTAGCTGAACAGCAGCCGTACAGTGCGTTGCCTTCACGTTCTCCTTGTAAACTCGTATTTACAACTCCAGAAGTTGTAACTAGGACCTGGCGTGTGTTGACATGTCTCAGCTGGAAGTAAACAAGATGGACGGAGTTGTTTTTGTCGAGCTTCCTCAGCACTTTAGACAAGAGCCGCTGCATTAGTGTGATCAAATTAGTAAGTTCATCAAAAACCACTGAGAACAGGAAGAAAGCAGCCGAGGTTAACTGCAGTATTTCCGACATGAGTGTATTTAGAAAAGAAGAATCTGCTCCAAAATCCCCTTACAAGTATCAAATGTGTTTAATACGTGACACTCGGTGTATTTACTTACAGATTAAGTGTTGTAATTTACCAGTTTCCTTCCCCGTGTCTTCTTCTGCTTCATTCAGGCTGCTCTGCTGCGGTTAAATTTAGCACCGAAGCAGCCTTTAAACTTCATAATCGGCTTTTTGGGTGAAAATTAATTTCCCTGCTCTGCTGCCTGGTCCGCAGAGTATTCGTTTTTCTTCACCTCTTTCTTCTTCAAATGATGAATTTGTTCTGCGATCTTTTAACCCCTCGAGGAAATGAGATGCCATTAGAGTGACTGCTCTGCCATCTGGCTCTCATCTTCTCACCGGGAGGCGAGCTGTAAACGTGTCTGAAAGCATAACTTACAACGGGGCGCACGAGTTGAACACCACCTCGTCGCTCCCTTCCTCCTCCTCCTCCTCCTCCTCCTCCTCCTCCTCTTCCTCCCTCAGGCCTTTCTCTGCCTGTCTTTTAAATCCTTCGCTCGGGTCCCGCAGCCGTGTCATCAGCTGATCACAAGAAACCAGCCAGACTCCCGCTTGATCCTCTCGAATTGTTGGACAACCGATCAAAACATCTGACAGTGTTTCCCTGCAGGCTGACTGTGTGTGAATGTTTGGCTCTTAATTAGTTTTCCCGCTTGACTACCTGGCCACCTGTCTGTCTGGCTATCTGCTCGCTGGTTTTTAAAGCGGGGCGGCATGTTTAAGGCAACATTTATAACCCTGATTATGTTTTTAAATACTGAAATTGGAATATGTGTGAATTTTTAAAAGAGAAGGATGTTTTATTAAAATATCAGGAGCTTTAACAACCCAGTTATCTTCGAATAGAGATATTTAACATTTATAAAGGACTCACTTTTTTGGTTTTACACTGATTTCCTACCAACCAGGAAGCTGCTGATTACCTTTCATCTCAGTGTGCTATGAAAATCAACACGGAGTGACTTGAAACTTATGGAAAAATATGAGATGTCAGAGTTTTTTTAATGTAAACTGAGACACTAAACAGATTACTGTCATAGAATTTGAAAGAAACCAGAAAATATTCATACATGAGAAGATGGAATCAAAGACTTTGGATATTTTCTTCTTTAAAATATCAACTTCGTTTGGTGTTACTAAGGTCTTAGTTGTATCTGTATTTTCATCCATTCTTCAGTTATCCGATGCTGAAATAATCTACCATCTCGAGCCTTTTGGCCGTATGTTCCAGCAATCATCTCGACTACCCATTTTAAACATGACAGCCAATTGTTTAAAAAAACCTCTTTACTACACTGTAATTTTCCCGCAGGTCACATTGAAATGAATGGATCTGAAATTAGAGCAATTTGGTGAAATTATGCTCAATTTAGTCGTTCATTCATTGTCAGAACAGGTCAGAAAGGTGCATTAGTCTTACGAGGTGTTGCTATTTGTGGAGGAAAATCCTCCTGGGTAAGACTGGAAAGCAGAGATGGGTGAACATGTGTGTCGAGCTGCAATGATTAACAGTAAATGGACATCAAATAAATCGGGAGCAATTTTGATAATTGAACATTTGTTTCAGTCAAATTTCAAGCAAAAATGCCTGTTAGAATGATCTCAAATGTGGTGATTCGATGGTTGTTATCTTTGGGTTTTGGACTTTTGATCGGAGACAAACAAGACATTTTAAGACATCAACCTTGGGGTATAAAAAAGTTTAAAGGTTTTTTTTTTAAAGTTTGATATCAGATGGTTCAATGTTGAAAGTGTAATTTGTTTTGGAAGACATTATTCTTTTCTTTCTCCTCCATTTTCCAGCAACAGTTGGTCATTTATTGTTTAGTCTTTTTGGGAACCAACTGAAGCATTGTTGCCCAAATGCTTATAGAAATCTTCCACCGTGGTTACGATGAAGGAGCATCACGGTTAGAGGAAAAAAGTGAGAAAGAGCTCTGCGGATTGAAGGAGGCAGAGATGAGGAAGAAGAGATATTTTTGACTTCACAGCAAGATGTCTGGAGAGGCTGACGTCAGCTCGAGATTTGCACTTTTTGTCACATTTTGCCTGGAAGTTTTTTGCTCAAAAACGGTGTCGCTGCTGCAATCTCGCTTGTGCAGAAACACACAATCAGACCCAGAAACACACACACACACATACACGCACATTTGCAGCGAAAAAAGAAAAAAAGAACTCTTCCTTCCCATCCTTATTTCGTCTCTACACACACATTCATGCACACACACTCGGCCCCTCCCCTCCTCATCCTCTCTCTCTCCTCCCAGAGGCAAAAAGATATTTTTATCTTCCATAAAGCCCAAACGCTAATGAAGCACTGACGACACAAATACATTTCCATGAGTTTTCATATCTGGCTCCTTCCAACCACTGCTGTGACACACACACACACACAGCAGCATTTCCGTCTGCTGTTGTGAACACAAACTGTCACCGTGCATGAGAGTCAGGATGATTCGGAGTTGTTTCTAATGCATCTCAATGATAATTTCCACAAAAACGTCCACATTTTTATTCATGTATTCAATCTTAAAATCTCATCAGGTGAGAGAGGTAACGAGATGAGATGATTCCGCTTATTTCCACTTCATTTACTGGCTTCGAGCAGCTTCGTGAAACAGTTGATGTGTCATAAAATAAGACCCACAGCTCTTACAACACATTATGACACATACCTCATGGCAGTTCTTGAAATAAATGTGTTTGCTTTGGAAATGAGTGAAAGTAACCAACACAAGTGGCAGATTTTGTCACGTTTTAAGGAAGAAAAAATGAAAAAGAAGAACTGAAAATAGTGTGACTGAAAATAAGGAAACATAATTTCCTTTATTGCTTTATAATAAGATTCAAACATGCGAACATGGGCGCAATCTCGGTGATTATCGTTTTGGAGGGTTTTCAGGTCTGCATGATGCAACAGATTGTCATCAAGCGTAACGTTATATAGTTTTCATACAAGGCCACAGACTACATCCTGGCAGCACATGATATTATTCCCTTATGCTATCAGATTAGGGATGAGAGGATGGGATATACCTGCTCTGTGACGTTAGGAGTTATGTCGGATAATCCTGTACAAACATACAGTATGTGTGATGCAATGCGTCTTTTATAAATCTCTTTCATTTATTTTTGTTGTATGTTTGCTGTGTGCGACAGTCAGTTGATTAATGATGAAGGTTTCTCTTCTCTTCACTGCATCTTGTGCAGAATTAAATGCAGATGTGTTCTATCTGTCATAAACTGTGAAATCTAACAGCTGGGCTCATTATGTACAGTCTCTAGTTGTTCAATGTAATTCAGTCAAGTAACTATACTTAGACACAGTGTTCTACTTACTTATTCCTGTTATGTGTGAGTACTACTTTAACAGGCTTAAGCAATTAGTCAATTTATCAATAAGTCGATCTACAGAAGATGACTCATTAATATACTGCAAGTACTTCATATACTTTTACCTGAATAAACGTCTGAATGCATTGAGTATTGCAATGAAGTGAACACTATAGTGAACACTATAGAGCTGCAATGATTAGTCAATTAATCAATTAGTCAATCAACACAAACTAATTTTATAATCAAATTATCATTTTAATCATTTGTTAAGCAAAAATGCTTTAAAAATGTGCTGGTTGCAGCTTTTCTGTGTCGTATGTGATGGTTCACTGAATCAGAGAAAACAAGACATTTTGAAGTTGTCACCATGAGCTTTAAGTAATAATAATTGTTATTCAGACAGAAAGGTTCATTGAGAAAATAACTGGCAGACTTTATAATGAAAATAATTGTTAGTTGCAGCCCTAAAACACTTTTTTGATCCATCATCGAGAACTTCTACTTCAACAATAAATCAATAAAGTGAGAAAATCATCAGAACAAAATGGCCTTTCATCATCAAACCTGTAGTACATAATAGATAATAATAACTATTAGCATATTTCGATGTGTAGCTGAAGCTAGTAAAGGCTGGTGTTACCTGGATGAAGAGCCCAATGGCCATTATGTGACTCATTATGTTAACGATTTTTAAATGATAATGTCCATCAAGTCCAAGGATTGATACAAGTTGCAGTGGTTTGTTACAGCTGGTGATCAATACTCACTGATTCTTTCAGTAGTTGTTGAGATTTACTCTAAACTCTAATTCTCAGGGAAAAAGCAAATAAGTATGTTTCTCACATTTACGTTGGACGAAATGTACTCAACAGCTTTTTCTGGAGATTTCAGCGACATCTTGATCATTAAAAGGAGTTTACTCAGTTAATTTAGAGAGCATCATTAACAAAGCTAACTCCTTTCACTGAGAAAGATAACAACATGTGGTCAATAGCTTTGGACAAAGCTAGTAAATGGTTCTTGAATCAAGGCTTTTAGTCAGACTGATATAGCCTTTTTTTCCTTCTTTTTTAGCTCTTATTGTTCTGAGGCAAGTCTTTCCCCATTTCATGCTAAAAATCTGTTTGAGTGCATTAGAGTTAATAAGGTAAATAAGCTCAGATGTCTCTAAATGACTCTAAATGCTCCACTCAGGAAATGGAAAAGGAAATGAAAACACAGTGACACCAGCGGCTTTAAACTACATAACCAAACATAAACGGCTCGTAATGACTGTTGACTGTGTTGAATCATCAGGTGCTGAAGGTTGCTGACTCGCTTAAGGTAGTTCAGCTGCATGGAAGCAAGATTTTAATGGAAGAGTGAATCAGATCTGACAGTGCTTCAGCATCGTGGTGGTGTGCTGCGTGACTGTATGATGTCGTCGTCTCGTTTGGCCTGACTCCAGTCACTGCAGGGTCACCGACTCGGGAGGTTTGTCCTGGAATAAATAAAAAAGACTTTCCTTTGATTAGAGGAAGTACAAAGGGCTGTGTTTGTGTGTGTTTGTGTCCGTGTGTGTATTCACATGAAGGAACTCGATAACTAACTGCTGGTATTTCTTCTCATGCACTAACCCATTTACCTTCATCTCCTCCCTGTCAGTCTTCTTTATTACTCTTCCTTTCATGCAGCCAATATCTCTTCTTGCATCTCTACACACCACATCTGGTATATCTCTCTCTCTCTTTCTCTCTCTCTCTCCCTCTCTCTCTCCCTCCGTCTCTCTGGTTTTACTCGTGGCCATCTGGTCTTTTCCTACAGCCACGATTAAGCGTTTGCCATTTAGAATTTATATTAAGCTGAGGGCAGCCCCAGTGACAGTGGATGGAGTAACTCACTCTCTCCTCCCTCCCTCCCTCTCTCTCTCTCTCTCTCTCTCTCTCTCTCTCTCTCTCCTCTCGCTTGCACCGGATCTCTAATGCACATGTGTGCAGCACATGCATCCATTTGTATTCATATAGTTATTCAAGCATATAGCGTTCAGACTATGAGCATTTCATACAAGCTGCTGAGGTATTCACAGTATCAACGGCTATACAGGCTGCAAAAGGAATCAATGTTTAATATTTTATTGTATTTTTACTGTAAATGACTCAAACTTTTTTTCTCAATAAAAGTGAGTCCTGAATGTTCTGTTAACTTTAGAAATGAGTTGACTCAAAGGGGACATTTCATGCTTTGTGTGATTTTTCTGTTATTTTTAAGCTGTTATGATGTTGGATGTCTGTGTTAAACATGGAGAACATGCTCCCTAACATTAAAAAAGTCAGAGTTTCCACCAGCTCAATATCCTCTTCAGGATGACGTCAGATAGTTCTTGCATGCCCACAGATGTGCATCCATTCGGTAGAAGAGTATTCCACATGTTGTTCACATCGTCCACTTGTACATATTTCAGATAAGATTCAGGCTTAAAGACGTACGAATGTGTTTGAGAAGTTTACATTTTGAATAAAGCACGGGAAAAATAAATGAAACCCTGCTAGCGTTTCCTTATGTAGCCCCCAGAAACTAACCAATCAGAACAAAGTGGACTCACCAGGAGGAGGCCTTAAAGAGACGGCCGTTCTCAGGCAGAGGCTGAACTGAGTCCAAAATATTCAACATCACTTGTGGAAAAAATGTGTTGCTCTTAGTTTTTAGCGTTAAAGCTCTGATAAAATCGCAGACACAGTTAGCGACTAGCTAGTGAACATAGTGGAGCATTTAGTATCTAAGGAGACAGACATTTGCTTCAGGAGGAGGTGGAACCCAAAAACAGAGCTAGAAGGAGTGTGTGAATGGGGAAAACATTTGCCAGGTGGTCAGAAACACGACTCAGAACGTACGCTAATGTTGCTCTGCGTGTCTGTTGAACGTGTAAATAGGCAACTGTTGGATCACACAGCTAATTTTGCTGTTCCCAAGCAATCAAAAGTTGAAGTGTATTGCCTAATTCCCAACACTCATTCTCCTCGTTCTCCTTGTAAGACCTGAAATATGAACTCTGGAGTATATTAAACGTTATCAGTCTGTCAACGTGTTCCTGTGGATATGTTTGAAGCATCTTTCACACACATTTTTGAGGACATGGTTTGACTAACAAGAACCATTGTCTGGAAAACGTGTCTTTATAAAGCCGAGGCCTGAGGGGGAGAGTTAGAGAGCGAGGAGGAAGAGGGTAGTGAACAAAGCAGAAGGGATTAGCTCCAGTTTTAATTCCGATGGAGAGTCCAGCTGCTGGGGTTTTTTGGGGTTTTTTTCCTTGTCTTCCTCCATCCATCCTTTCTTCTCTCCCAGTTTTTTCTTTTTTCTGTCTGTTTCTCTGTGTCCTTTTCTGTTTGTCTCTCTCCCTTTTGGCGACTGCTGTTTTTTCCGCTGCCTTAAAGCCGGGGCCAGGAAGTGTGTCCATGGAGACGGCAGGAAGTAAAGCCTCGGCTGGTCAGTCACAGCCAGGTCTCCACGGTACACAACACGCTGTCTGCAGCTCTTTAAAACATCTTGTTTTCTCCTTCATCTGAACCCTCAGATAGTTGTAATAGTGGCATTTCAGTTCTTTTTTTTGGTGATTTTGGATTATAAATGTCATTATTTTATCCATTATTTTGTTATGGATCACAGAGGAAAAGCAGGGGAAGATGCACTAAGGTTTTTCTAAGGTTTTCTTTGCTCTCTCAGGTTGTCGTGATGCTTTATGTGTGCATGAATTTGCTCATATGTTGGTGCACATGTGTGTGAGAAAGGCAGCATCTGCTTCTACTAATGAATCATTCCCCGTCTGTGCACGTTCTGCTCAACCTATCCAGTATTGAACACCAACTCCAAGGCTCTTTTCATTCTTGAACATGCATTCACTCTCACATTTTCTCTTGTTTTGCAGTTCACCTCGATTTAGTTGCTGAAAATCTCCTGTGGTCTTTTCTCTCTCTCTCTCTATCGCTCCCTTTCTCTGTCTCTCTCTCCCTTTTGGTGACCTTTACCCTATGGCTTCACGCAAGCTTATGCCAAAAATTGAGCAGTATCTGTATGCAGGACACGTTGCCCACAGTGTGTATGTGTGTGTGTGTTTTTGTTTGTGTGTCACTTGGGAGGATTGATTGTTGCTGCTGCCTACACAAACTCCTCACTGATGCTGTTCTTCTACAGCTTGCGGAGAAAATGAGAGGGAGGAAAATGTGAACATGTGAATAGTTAAACACACAGATGTAGTAGTAGTTGCATATGTGGATACATTAAGTAAATAAATGCAAATATTTTCATGCACATGCACAAACATCTAATTAGCTCATCAACTCAACTCTATCTATGTAAATACCTGTACATAATAAATCAGCCTAGAAGAATAGAATATGTCTCTATTGTCATTGTACAAGTACAACAAAATTGAAATGCAGTCCTTAAAAGTGCAAGAAAAACAAAAATAAACAAATAATTACTCATAAAAAGAAAAAGAAAACACATAAAACATTCACATTGTGCAAGTATTGCACGATTCATATAAATATTGCACAGTGAGTTGTACATTATGTAAACTTTACAAATACATTTGATGATTTCTAGGATCATTGATAGAAGCTTAAAGGGTCACTTTACCTAATATGTTTTTATAGTTAACCCTTAGCTTACCATAAACCTATCCCATAATTAAATAAATGTGAACGTATGTTTTTCTTTCGTAGTTTTCTCTTCGGTGAAATTATCCTTTATACTTAAAACTCCAACAATCCACTTCTGTCACAGTCCTGCTATACAGCTTAGCAGAGAAAACAGATCCGAGAAGCCTCTCCGTAGAAAAATCGATAAAATAATCCTTATCATGTCCTTTTTTTCTTTTTTTTCCTAAAAGAACAACTTAAACAAAAACCCTTCAGCTTTCACCATTAGCCTTCTTCAGAGCGCACAAAGCTTCAATCACTTCTGCGCTTAACGTATAATCATCGTTTCATTCAGAGTGAAGATGCGATTGTTTGACTGAAGCCGATGCAGTGAAAGGATTTATTCTCTGCAGAATGTCTGAGATTTAATTTATTTGCCTTAACTGTGTATAAAAATGTTGACTTTTGCACAACACTTAGCATAATTGACTAAAAGGAGAAACCAGTTGCATAGTAACTTTCTGCAGAGTGTTTTAAAGGAAAAAACACTTTACAGAAACAATCTCACCCGAAGGTCCTCGGCTCATAGAAATGTACATTCAGATTCTATTCAACCTTTTGTGTATTTCATGCTGGCCTATTTGAGATTTTTTTGAGAGTAATTCTTTCTCTGTTTGCAAATTCAATGAAAAGCTGTTTATGTGTTAGTCTGTATCTCAGTACTTTCACCCCGTCCATGACATTCAGCCAGAAGCTTATTCATCCCTGCTGAAAATTAAAACATTTTTTTAAAAAGGGATACAGATGTGCAATTTCATTTTTTAAAAAGGCTCATTAATTTGCTAAAACAGCTGGGAACTGTGGTTTTTAGTCAACATGTCTAAAATGGGACTAATTTTTTGGATTAACACACATTTGTGGTTTTATAATCGCTTTTGGACAACAAGGGAGCTCTATGGCACAGAGGAATAAGCTATATCGATCTTTGGCTACACAGACATACGTAATAGGATCAATTAATTGTTGATTTTTGGTGTTTTCATGGGATTTATTGACAAAAGCAAACATCTGGAATATCGTCAGACTGATTATTAAAGATATTCTCTCATTTTAATCCTCAACTATCATCTGTTTTACATATTTTGGTAAGATATTTACCTAAATGTAGTCAATCATCTTTATCTGTGGCTGAAGTTCCTCCTCGTTTCTTTGTCTCTTCAGCCTTGTTTTTTGTGATCACATCTACTTTTAAACAAAAAAGATCTCTTCTTTTGCTGTGAGAGTCAAAAAAACACCTTTCTTCTGTTTATGTCACAAGAAAACTGGCAGGTCAAATGCATCCGATTTTTCCTGAGGAAGCCTTACCTGACAACAAGTGTTTAAATTAGCAACGATACAAGTTTAATATAGAGAAAGGAGAAACAATGGACATTTATTTGTATGAAAATGACACAGATCTTGGCTGAAATGAAGATACCCAGTTTAGAAAAAGGCATAATTAACATGAACAGTAGAAGACAAATATGAGAGAAAGGAGTGGTTAAAAAATGACAGAGAAACTGATGGATTGTTTAAAGAAAGATGAAGATATTTGAATTAACAGCACTATTTTTACACAGAGCAAATCTTCTTTTCTCCTCAATGAAAAATGGGCCAGTGGCCTATATTCTCCGGCACTTCACTGCTTCTCCCGCAGATTAGCGCTTCCTCCTTTCCTCCATCTCTCTCTCTCTCTCTCTCTCTCTCTCTCTCTCTCTCTCTCTCTCTCTCTCTCCTGCTCTCTCTCTCTCTCTCTCTCTCCTGCTCTCTCTCTCTCTCTCTCTCTCGCTCTGGGCTTTTGAACTGATAAGTGCTGGCAGGACTCGCTGCCTCATTGGACACAAGGCCGTCTGTAAGGATGAGGACCGAGCCTCCTTCTCTCTGTCCTTCTCTGCACCGTCATCTATCCCCCCCTCTGATCCCTCTTTTTTCCCCCCTCCTCTCCAATCCCATAATCCCATGCACTTTTTCCCCCTCTCTTCGCTGTCCAGGCCTGTGGTGTGAACGGGAAGGGAGCGGTGAGGGAATATGACCGACCGGACGAGGGTTAATCCTGTGGTAATGTGCAGGGAATCTCTCCCAAATGCTAAAACAAACAGGGAAGAAAGAGAGAGAAAAACAAACAGATACAGAAATAGGGTGAGGAGGAGAGAGCAGTTCAAAGAGGGGAAAAGACAGAAAGGATGGCGTTACACAAGGTGTTTTATTTGGCGAGTGTGCACGGACAAGAGAGACATCAAAGTAAGATTAATGGGCAAAAAAGGGACTCTTATGTTTCCTGGCAGGAAGATGCTCGTGTGAAGACGAGTTTAAAGCCTGCCCCTCTTGTCTGTGCCATAAAGAGCACCGGGAGACTTGAAAGAGTAGCTATTAAGAATGAAAGTGAAGAGCTATGGTGATGATGAAAAAAAAAAAATTAGACAAAGAGAGGGAAAGAAATGAAGCGGCGTTACTCTAGAACGACGTGGATGACAAGAGGGGGGCGGATGGCGCGAACTTGGAGCGTTGCTTTTGACCTTTCCATGACAGGATTGTATTTTAATTTGAGACGTGTGTGTCTGTGAATGTGTGTACCAGATGGCAGCGCTACACTTTAAATGACACGCTGTACAAGCAACATAAATGTCATCTTCGATTATAATCCACCTTGCATTTTACAAAGCGGAACGTCTTCCGTTGGTGGCCAAAAGTCTCCATTGAGCGGTTCACCATTAGCGGACTGACTTAGCTATTAGCTCATCATGGATGTGACACAAACATAGCAGCACTTAATCCATCTTAAATCCACCTGCATGTTTTTTTTTTGTCATTTATTTCAGGATCGGTGAGATAATCTTTAGACAGAAGGTTTGCAACACTTGCTAGAAACGAATAAGGAACCAAAATAAGCACGGAGAGGAAATCTACACTGAAACAGCTCCTTGTCACCTCAATAAAAACAAAACAAAAATGAGGCACAGTCGCATGCTAACAGCGTGGTGTCAGTCTGTAGCCCAGCAGGATGCAGCGGTGTGGCAGCAGTGGATAAAGCTCAGTTACACGCCGATGTGCCGCAAGGGCTAGTCGGCCCCCGCCGTGACTGGCCGCCATCTGCAGGGGGCGTCTGTTTGTTGTTTGCTATTGGACGGACTCCTGCAGAGAGGCAGAGAGGCTCATCTCAGAGCCTGTGGCATCGAGCGCTAATCGATATCCGACTGCTGCTTGGGAGCCAGTGAGATCATGCAGTGGTTTACACATACTGTTTGAATACAGAACACAGTATGTGGTTTGTATTGTTTTCTTGTTTTGTGTATTGACTGTTTATGCAAATTCATATAAGAATGACAAAAGGGACAAAATACTACAACACAATAGTCAGTACAGTTCAACAGCACCACAAACTACAACCTCCAAAATGACCATCTCTCCACAACCAATCAAATAAAACCTAAATGAAAGTTTACAGTGCTTTTGGATTTTACTAAATTATCTACAAACAAATATGTTGATATATTTGTGATGAAATGTTCCCTTTTTGCACATCCATCAGACATCAGACATCAGACCACCTGATGAATGTTGTATTCTTATAAAATGTTGTGCATTTGCTGTTAATCCAAATGTATATAAGTTTTAAAAGGGACAAAATATTACCACACAATGCTCAGTACAGTTCAACAGCACCATAAACTACAGTCTCCTCTCTACAACTGATTAAATAAAACTAAACATTTTAAACTTCATGAATTTTCTGACCACCTGATGAATGTAAGTCCCATAGTCACTCTGCTTTTAGCTCTGTTTTGGTCTCCACCATCTCCTGAGAAACACATGTGGCTTTTTAGGTGCTAAATACTCCACTACATTCACCAGCTTGTCACTACCTTTGTCTGCCTGCTATTTAGTGCTGGGCAGGTACTTTAGAAAAGCGTATTTTGCCTGCCGTGGCTGGAAACAACACCATGAGAGCAGTGGAAGTGAACCAAAACAATTAAAAGTTGTGGAGAAAATGCAGAATTGGGCTAATTCTCTGTGAGTCTGTCACTACGAGCCACCACTTTTTCATGCAAGTAGCCATGTGATCGATTGTAGATATAAAAACATGAATTACAGCAGCTTTAAAGACAAACGGATGAGACGTACTTAATGACCTTTTTAAAAATGTGATTAAAGTTATAGATGATGGTGAACGTTTATGTGTAACGCATGCTGCACATATGGTAATATGATCACTGTCCATGTGTTTAAGTAGAGTGGGGAATACCAGCACTGAGGGAAAATATACTTAGAGCTGATAGTTTGCACTCAACCCATCCCACAGTAACAGTCTTTCCTTGGCTGCACAGACTTAATAGATGTAATACATGCATTTAAAGTGTCTGTGAGTGTGTGGATGTTGTTATATCCTTTATATATACTGTATGTTTTATATCACTTATTGTCCTTAATGCATGTAGTCACCCCAATAAATAAAACTCTGTAGCATTAGGCAGCAGTCCAATAGTAACAGAAGGATGGGGGACAAATATGTACATGAATTTAAATTAAACTTAGCACCAGTAACAGCTACTGAGTCTCAATTGTTCAGAATTGTTTTAACCAAATTCCTTTTGATATTTGTTTTTTTTACTGTGAGTTTTTATATTGATTTAAGCCAAAATCTATTTAAAAAAAAACCCAAAGCAACGCATGTGGGATGAAGTCACTGCTTGAAAGAAAAAAGGCAATTAGTTACACACTCAGGGATGCAAAATTGTATCCGTGGTTGGGTAGGAGAGACTTCTGACCTGAGATTTTGGAGGCGGACATTTGCTACGACCCGCAACTGTTAGCTCCTCTGCCTCCCACTCTCTGATCCCTCGCCTCCTGCTGCTCCTGCAAGACTGCAGATATGCTCTGAGAGACTGTATGCAGCACTGAGAGTGAGAGATATACAGTGCAGAGTAGTGAGAATTTAATTCACTCAAAAAGAAACAACTCAAAATTGAAATATTGAAAGATGACATCAGGTAATTTACATAATTTCTTTTTAATTTAATTTAATTTTTGGAATAAGTGCCATGCGGATTGAGAATAGACACGGAGAGCCAAGCAGATTTGTTTTTGTGAAGTCGGGGTGAGTTTCATGAGAGATTTTAAAGATGGAGAGTGGGAAGGACTCCTACTCTCTCTGCCTCTCAGCCCATGTGAGTGAAACAAAAACACACAGAGACAGAGAGAGAAAGAGAGGAGAGGAGAGGAAGAGAGGAGGGAGGTGCTGAAAGGTCAGGGTATATTTAATGAGAGATTTAATGAAGGAGATGGATACTAACTGCTTGTAGTCTCGGCCTGTCGGAGTAAAACACGACGGAACAGGACAGGAGCAGACAAAGAATGAGAAGAAAGAATTAGGAGGAAGAGGAGGTGTGTGGCATTTAATGATGCGACGTAATGCTTTTTAAAACACCAGAGTAGTTTTGAATCTTTCGTGCATTTTCTTTGTTGTGTGTGTGTGGAGAGAAGTTTGCTGCATTGTTTTATATCATAGCACGGACCAGAAAGAAGATAAACTAAAGTTAACTGTACAGGAATAAGGGAATTATGGAAAATCTGCGTCTTCATTCAAGTGGAAAATAAAACAAACATACCCAGAGCAACTGTATAACTGTATTTAATTAGTGAAAAAAGGTAATAATCTCTCATTTTTAAACATTTCCAATGTTTTTCTTTTATATATAATTGTTGATTGAATACCTTTGATTCAGTATTTTAATTATAGTAATAATTAATCATTTGAAGATATCCGATTGGACGAAATTGTGGGGATTTTTTCAGTATTTTAGGGCAGTTAATGAACTAAACAATCAATTAATTAATCAGTTAATAATAATAATAATAATAATAATAATGGAACCCATTAATAGTTGCAACCATAATTATTATTTGATAGTAATGATATCAAGGAGTCCTCGTCAACTTGTCAAAAATATATCAACACTTCCTAAAATTTGAAAAAAACATTTGAAACAGGCAATTTTATTTACTGTAGATTTCATCATGTTTTTATGAAATAATGTTTTATATTTGCTGTAGTCTATAAACAACAACCCACAGCCAAAGCATGACTTAGTCACAGTGTGGCAACTTTAAACCACTCCAGCAAAGTCAAATGTCAAAAGTGTACTCATTACTGAATTTGAACTTTTGACTGTATGTTACTAAAACAGAGGAATAATAACTGTGTCAGTATATAGATAAGATATGGTTATGTGAGTATGATATTATGATAAATTTGAAAATAATGTTTTTTAGGTATTTTTTTACATGACATGCAGTATAATAACAGAGAGAGAGAATAAAAGCTGAGTTAGAAGAGCCAAGAGAAAGACAAAAGGACAAAATCTGAGAGGGAAGGAGGGATGGAGTGGTGGAAGAGCAAGTTAAAGAGAGGGGGGGGGGGTAAAAAAAAGAGAAAGAGAGACTGTCTTAGGAAAACCAGACACACAGAGTCTGGATGTATTATATGGAAAACAACAAAGTCTGTTCCTCTTTCCAGATCTCTGTCAGGGAGATTTTTGAGCTGCTATCCCGGTGGTTTGGTTGCCATGGTGAAATCTAAAGGCTTGTCTTTATACTGAAGTCCAGCACAGTTGGCCAGTGAGGTGTGTGTGTGTGTGTGTGTGTGTGTGTGTGTGTGTGTGTGTGTGTGTGTGTGTGTGTGTGTGTGTGTGTGTGTGTGTGTGTGTGTGTGTGTGTGTGTGTGTGTGTGTGTGTGTGTGTCTTTGATAAAAAAGAAAGAAAGACAGAGGAGAAAGGAGTTACGTAGAGCATGAGCAGCGTCTATTGATCATATGACTGTCACGATGTGGCAGTCAAGAGATCAGCACCCTCTTATAGTCTCTTTGTACTCACTCATGTATTTGTGTGTATGTGTGTGCGCGTGCGTGCGTGCGTGTGCGTTACACCGTGTGAACAAAGTGAAATGTTTCACTATTGCAGATAGACATACATTTTGGGATAATTTGAGTGTATAAAAGAAAAGCTCCACTCATGTCAATTGTGTGCGTCAGTCATACTGGTGGGGGCTTGTATTCTGGAGGGGGTGTGTGTGTGTTGGGGGGGGGGGGGGGTAGTGAGGTGAGGAGGGGGGGTCTCTGCCCTGTCGCTAGGTAACCGTCTCCAGGCCTAAAGGCAAAGCCAGGCCTGGTCTCCATGGCAACGTCATTGGTGTGGAGGGTGAATGGAGTTTTGGTGGTTGTGGTATATATGTACATGTATGTGCATGTGTGTGTGTGTGTGTGTGTGTGTGTGTGTGTGTGTGTGTGTGTGTGTGTGTGTGTGTGTGTGTGTGTGTGTGTGTGTGTGTGTGTGTGTGTGTGTGTGTGTGTGTGTCTGTGTGTGTGTGTGTGTGTGTTTGCCCTCAACAAAAGAGAAGCACTCAGCAGGTTGAGTATCCGTGCAATTGAAATGGAAACTGAATGATGAAAGTGTGGTGAAATACGAAGGCTGTAATGGAAAATAAAATAATAGATCTGAGGACTCGGTAAGATATCGTCACAGCTCTCAGACCGAAGCACCTGACATTATCTTTATTTGTACTCAGTCTGCCTCGGGACTGCATTCGTGTATTTGATACAGTATACGGATCAGCTGCTGGTTTGTCCAATCGGCATACAAGTACAAGTGTGGCTGTTTGTGCCACATTTATATAATATTAAAAACTAACAACCCTCTCCTAATCAGACATGGAGATAAATGAATGAATGGTATGACAGAAAAGGCTGGGAAGGAAAAATGAAGAGGGGGAGAAAAAAGAAAAAGCTTGGATGGATAATTGCCTTTATTGCACAATGTAAAGCAGACTATGGTGGAGCTGGAGGGGGTTGACAGTTTAGTCACGGAGAGGAAGTGAAGCTGCTCATGCCAGCATTGGCATCCATTAACACCATGAAAACTGTGGAGGTTAATTAATGACACGCACTCTAATGGAACAGACCATTGCTATTTTATTGGGGACATATCATGCTTTTTTGTGGTTTTATACTGTTATAATGTCAGATAAATATGTTAAACATGGTCAGAAGTCCAAAATATGAGATGAAACAAGCCATTTTTTCCGTAGCCTTTGTTGCTAAGGTTGTTTCACATTGTCAACTCTCATATTTCAGATTGAATTGAACATAAAAAGAAATAAAAACATTATACAAGAAAAGTAATACATGCAGATTTGTGAGATAAAGAAAGTAAAACAATAACTTACAAAAGAGAAATGTGCAGGAGGAGCCAATAAATCCCATCAGGGTTTGTCAGGACTCTTCTATAGTGAAACATACAACCTAAAAACTTATATAATAATGAAATACAGATAAATACAAACAAAAACTGAACAAAAACAAAAAGATTCAAAAGTTGTGGTTTGTTTACGTAGCCAATCAGAACAGTATAAGTTAAATATGGAGATTTTCTTTAATTTTAACTCATACTAAGGTATTCAGGTAGAGTTCATCCCCTTTAATCAATGCAGATATCTACACAGTCACGTTTTACTTCACACATAACTGTAGTGATTGTGTGTTGGCTTCTGACCGGTGATTGAACACATCCTGTGTAGACAAACTGCAAACTGTAAGTCAAAGTGACTGCTTGCAAACAGGAAACAAAATTCTGTGGTTATTTTTTGTCTTCTGTACTTCAATGCAACAGTTCAGGCTAGCCAATAACAGCTCATCCTCAAACAAAAACAGAGCATAGTTACCACAAATGTAGCACAACTTAGATTTGATTGAGCAGCCGGGTTTCTTTTGCACACAGGTTTTAAAGTGGCACAGTCTGGAGACATGCAAAACAAAATACTTGAAAAGAACTTGAGCTGTATAAAATACAAACTAGAAAAATGCTCACAACAGAAAGAGAAACCAGTAAGAAAACCACAAACAACATTTTGACTTTGCACCTAAAACTTATTTTCACAAATCTTTTCCTACAGACTGATTGCAACTTTAATTTATTATTACTGCTCAACCAAATGTTTTTTCACTAAAAACCTTCCATATATGCTCAAAAACACACACACACACACACACACACACACACACACCATTAATGATACATATTTAGAGGCCAGTTAAATGGAGTGTGATTCAATCAGGCATTTATTAAACAGATTACATTTGGATGATTGAAAGCAACATACAGCACCATGTATCTCTCTATCTACACTTCTCCAGTTATTTAGTCTTTTTTCGTGTGTGTGTGTGTGTGTGTGTGTGTGTGTGTGTGTGTGTGTGTGTGTGTGTGTGTGTGTGTGTGTGTGTGTGTGTGTGTGTGTGTGTGTGTGTGTGTGTGTGTGTGTTTCTCTCCCTTGTTCTTTTTCTGCTTTGCCCTTGTCCCAGAAACCTGTTTTTATTTCTTCAATTTTAATATAAAGCTAAATTTGTTATTAGAATTTCAGTGGCATCTCTCTTCTCTCTCTCACACAGGCACACACACACACACACACACACACACACACACACACACACACACTGAGGCAGCAGAGACAGAGGAACAAGCAGACAAAAGCATGTTTGTGTTCATGAGAATGTGATGCACAGTGGGTCTCTATGTATGGAAGCAGTGTCAGGCTCGTCCCAGAGAGCGAGCAGGGGGAGGGGGGGCGGAGGAAGATGGTGTGGGGGGCAGGGGGAGGCAATAGTTAGAGGGGATTTCACAGACTCTTTTTACTACAGTATGAATACTCTATCTCAGATACATTCAAAAATGCATCTTTCTGTTTCTGTTTTGGCCTTACGCCGTTACACTAACTTTGTTTAGTCTCTGACTCATTGTGTGGCATTACAGCGGTTGCCAAAATTCAGTTAGTTTCATTCATTGTCATGTTTTTCATGTTTTTTTCTGTCTCTGTTGTCAGGTAACCGCACAGACACTAATATAGTGATTTGGCTGAGCTTTTAATACAACTGCCAAGGAATTACTGTTTGCCTTGGTTAAAAGGGAATGATTCACTTATGACCCACAGACGCTCCAATCGGAGAATACACACTCACGTAGGTTTTCATCCAACAGCAGAAACAAAGATACGTGTCATTGAGAGTGCTTTTACTGAGTATGGAAGCCCATTTGTGCCAAAAAATGTTTTAACTCCTTACAAAACATATAATAACCAAAAATGTCAACTTCAACTTTATCTGTATAGCACTTTAAACACAACACAGTTGATCCAAAGTGTTTTATACAGATGAGAAGAGAGAGTAAATAAAAATAATGATTTTAAAAAAGTTACCACAACAACATTAACCAATGGAGACTTCGAGTGAAATACCTAAGCTGGGTTGTTTTTTAATTTGTTTTAATATATTTGTTAGGCACAGTTAAAAGCTAGGGAGCAAAAGTATGTCTTTGGGTTATAGTTTAAAAAAACATTATTTATTTATCTGACAACAGCAACAGAAAAACCTGTCAGTGAATATGTCTGTATTGTGTATGGAAGCCCAGATTCATTTTAGTCAAAAAGTAGCAGATGATATATGACTACATTAGCTACATTAACATCTACAAGAGAAATACACTTAAAATTACTTTTCACATTAATCTGAGGTCTTTATTTGTATTTGTTAACAACATATCTCTGTTAGAAATAGGTGCAAGCCTAGTGTGTAAGTGAGTCCACTGATCTTGCTTGTGGATCAGTCTGTATGTAGTTAATGCTAACTGGCAGATTGCCCGCAGATAAGAAACACAAAGATCAGCAAGAAGTACCTGACTAACTTTACATTTCTGCACTGTTGTTCTAGCTTAACTATAATCTAGTTTTATTATATTTCAATCATGTTTTAGTTTTGCTGTATAGTCTGTATTGCTGTATAGGTAAAACAATCCTCCTCTAACTTTTGTTTTTGCTCATAATGCCCACCAGCATTATGCAAACTGCTTTAAAACAAGACCAAAAAAAATTGTGGCACAATGCCAAGACTGCCTATTTTAATAGAGCCAGCTTTATTTCATGGATGAGAAAGAGTTAAAGGTGGCAGGGAGAGGGAGAGCGTTGGGAGGGAGGTGGTGGGAGAGAAACACTAAATGTAGCCACTCTATCCATTGTCGTCGTCCCCCCCCCCCTTCTTCCCTAAAAGTACACAAAAGTAGCGCCAGTCCATTGTGGTGCAAAACAGAGAGCAGGCAGGGCGACCTGGGTCGAGAGAGGAGGCACAGGGACTTACACACACACTCACTCACACACACACACACACACACACACATACACACACATCCATTCTTTCAGTCTGCCTCCCTCTGACACACACACACACAAGAGGCTCATGAGTTCAAGCGTACACACACACACATTCACTTGAGTGCACACAAATGCATGCAAACGTGCACACTCACGATTCACAAACTAGCAGTTGGAGACGGGAGGCATGCACACACACACACACACACACACACACAGTATTCAGACCCTTGTTGTATTCATTCGAGTTAAGGTGCATATCCCTGCTCTCTCCCACGCAGCGCTTTGTGTTGATTGAGCAAGTTGCTCTGGTTAGAGAGGAGATGAATGTGACATTTAAGACTGAAATAACACACACACACACACACCATCTCACACACACACATGCACAGTAAAAACGCTCTGTCATCATTGTGCTCTGAGGCTGCGATCGTGGATCAGACCAAACCAAATGCCACCATTAGCCATTAGAGAAGAGGCAAACAAATGTAACCTTTAATCAGCGTCTGGAACGGTTACATTAGCTCACATATGTATCCTCCTGTGTGCTGCATCACCCCATACATCTCATGCTGATTTGTACTTGTTAGTCAGTACAGCATGATATGATTTATTTTTCTGTCTCAGTTTAAGGTGAGGTAAAGATGCCAGTTAATAGCTCAAGAAGCTTATTTTTGCTTTCTGGTTGATTCAAAGTCTTGTTTTTTTCCATTACTAAAGATACTAGTTTGTCGTCTTTTCTTAGGAAGAAATTATGACAAATCAAAGGTCTGCAGCTCAGCTGTAAAGTATCATCTCCTATCCATATGCTCCCATGAGCAGGCTGAAGATGATTAAGCAGAGACAGTACTTCTTCACCTCGAGATGCTCATGCTTTAATGAGCTAAGCGTAGCTAATGCTCCATAGCGAATGGGGGCCCTCTGGTGGTAGCTGCAGGTAATGACAGCTATGTTATATAGGTCACCGCACTCATCACAGAGCTCTTCTGGGCTTTCTGTACGGCGTGTTTATCTGTGATGAGACTGAGGGGATCAGAGGCAGACAGAGCCTCGTGCCAGTGCCCATGATGCACTGCACTGAGTGGCAGCATCTCGCCAGCTGCATGGATGCCAGGGATTGGGGGTTGGGGCTGCTGTGTGTGACACAGAAAGAGATTTTTTTTTTAAGAAACAACAGAGCGTGTGTGAAGATGCGTGTTTTCTACTGTAGGGTGTGCATGTTTTATAGCGTACAGGCAAACGGGGAGATTAACCTGCGACTTGTATCGCTCCCTAAAGTTACTGAAATAGCCAGACATCGGATTCCATTCAGATCAAGTGCAGATTTTAAGGTGATATTGATCATTTCCACATAAACTGCACTCTCACTAAACTCACTAAGGACTGAGTAACATCTAAAAAAAAAACAGGATCACCGGGAAATCCAGAGGCAGCCATTTAATTGGCTGTGAGGTTGGAAATGTTGGAAACAGCACCTACAGTTGGTTTTTGGTTTGGTTGGCCCTGTCGACCTTTTTTCTAGACAACTTTTATTGTTTATTTTCTTGAGAGGCAGTAAAAATTAATGTACAATATCACATCTTTTTTTAAAATCTTGACAGTAATATTCATTAGCTCCTATATGTCAAGAATAAGGAATCTAAATATATAAAAATAGATTCTATTCTATTTTAAGGCATGTGCTTACCTTTTGGCTTAATGTTTGGCTTTGGCAGTCCAATAAGCATCTGCTATCATGACAATTTTCTGAATATATCGTCACCAGTACCAGTAAAAATAATATAATGAAAGTCCAAAAACAACAAAGTTATTAAGCTTTTAAAATATCAGCTGCCGTTCTTCTTTTAATGCTTCCCATTGTTGAAATCCACATGTATAGATGCATATAGATGATGATCTGGATTAAGAAAACATATGAAAAGCTTGACCCAGATTATGTTGATAATCAAGATATAAACCACAGTCTGTAACACAGTGTACATGAACTGTAAACGCCTGTTTGCCTCTTGATGTATTTTCTTCTAAACTGACGCAGCTGAACAGAGCAGACGGCCTCACAACATGTCTGAATCACTGTTTTTCTGTCTCTCTTTCACTGTGGTTTCTTCAGTTTCTCACTGGCAGCCTGCTTCTGAACAACAACTCGCATGCCAACACACATACTCCTACACACACACACACACACACACACACAGAAAGACAAATACCCAGTCTTTGTGAGGAGAACCTGAACCCTGCGATCTTGACAGAACTCATTCCTTAATGCAAGTCTGATACTCGACCACTGCATGCCTGTTTACTGAATCGTCCAACCACTTTTGCCGTTTCAGCTCTAAATGTTAAAACCCGACCTTGATCTATCTCTTTGTAGAAGTAAAAACCAATTAAAGTTACTTTCTGTAGCAAAAATGTAAGAAACAGTAATTCAAACAGGTAAAATGACACATGATAGAACAGAGCATTTCTTTTCAGTTAATTGTTGGACTCAATGGTTTCATTAAAAGTTACAACGACATGATCTTGACTAAACAAACTTGCTTTTATGCATCACATACTTTCTTACTCTTTGTAAAAGAACTCATTAAGCACAAGAAATTGAGTTGCAGCCCCGCACAATGTACTTACAAATATTTTAATAAAAATAGAATAAAATAATCAATGTGGCAATAAAACAAAGTATATAACAGCGAAACTATAAAAGAAAAAAAATTAAGTGATAGTGCCTCTTTTTTTTTTTTTTACTATTATGTGTAGACATGCAGCCGTGACTATCCTCCATTACACTGTATAAACTGACTAAAATAGGACTTCATTACCTCAGTCAGTCCACTAGAGGGAGGCAGAGAGCCACATACATTTCTATTAAAGCTTGAGCTGATTTGATGAAAAGCAATTTCAACAAGAACTTGTTTTTTTTCCTCTTTTCTTCCTTTTCTTCCTTTATCACCCACTAACATTGCCAATTTATGTCATTAGACAATAAGCTGTCAGATGTTTGTAATACTTGAATCAGTAAATGTTTTTGTTTTGATGTTTTCATGGAATTTGTTGACAGTAAAAAATAATAATAATATCACCAGTAAGTTCATTTATTTGAAGATTTGTCAATCCTTGTTAACACACATACACACGCATAGATAATTCACATGCAAACTCAAGCAATAACCTCCCACAAACAATAAGAATTTTCTTAAATTAAGAATTGGGTTGTACATTTTATTTTTCCCTTGTAGTAAGAAATGGCAGTGGATAAAAAATAACAAGCTTTTCCTTGTTTCCGTGCTGAACACAGAGTCCTTCTCTGTGTGCATAGATCCTCCCTGTGGGAACGTTCCTAATTAAGGTGCAAGACAAGTGTTTTGTCCTGTCTTGTCTTACAGCTATCTACAAAAAGAACAAAAAGGAAAAGGACTGACCTGTTTAAATATTCTGTTGCTGGTGTCTTTGTGTGCTTTTCCATCCCACCCGACAGTATGCTATTGTCATTAGCTAAGATTCCCAAACTGTTTTCCACTCTGGAGTCTGGGAAGTAAGTGGGCAGACTGAGCAATTTTAACAACTCTGGGATATTTTGCTCTGTCTTTCTCCCTTTTAGTTTTGGTTGCCTCGCTCTAAAGACCTCTGCATTTTAGTCAATATATCTAACTGTTCTCTCTCTCTCTCTGCTTTTTACCAGACCATGGCGGAGTACAGCTCTCTGCTCAGCGATCTGTCTGAAAATATCACCAACGAGGACCTGGAGCAGCTCAAGTCAGCCTGCAAGGAGGACATCCCCGAGGACCAGAGCAACAACATCACCTCCTCCAAGGAGTGGTTCAGCTACCTGGAGAAGAACGACAAGCTGGCTCAGGGTGAGAGACACAAAGAAACAGATGTATTCTTATTTCCTCACCCATAACGCCTAATTCCACATCTAAAGCACTTAAAAACACACGATTAAACATATCTGACATGAATTTGAGCCCTTTTCAGTGAACAGATCCTATTAACAACACCTCCTATGCAGATAATCTGTCGTACATCGAGCACATCTTCGAGATTTCACGGCGACCAGACCTGCTGACGAGGGTGATCGAGTACCGCACCACCGTGCTCAAGATCTCAGAGGATGACGAGATCGACACCAAGCTCACACGCATCCCCTCTGCCAAGAAATACAAAGGTAACACACTCGAAGTGTTTAATCTCTAGAGCATGTTGGGACAAGTTAGATCAATGTATCCGTTTCCTAAAATACCTGGGTGATATTCACCCTATCTGTACAAAACAATGTCTGTGACTGTTCTCACTTTTATGAAAGAGAAATTCTGCCATCTAGTGGCTAAACATAAAACCACATCTTCTCTAAATCACTGCCTGTTCCCTTTTTTCTCTGTGTCTCTCTCTAGTTTCATCATGAATATAATGGTTAATATTGTCATACCAACATTTTTAATTACTTTGCTCTATATCCATACACAAATAACACTCATTCACACACATACAATTACAAATGGGCTTATTACAATAAGAACATTCATATGTGGTGTGCTGTCTTTTACTTGTTTTGTCTACAACTTTCTGTCTTGAAGGTGTCGGTTTTCTTATGATCTTTCTCTTTCTTTTTCTCACTCTTTTCTCCTTTCTCCAACCCCACCCTTTCCCTTTTAAAAGACATCATCCGCCAGCCCTCTGAAGATGAGATCATCAAGTTGGCTCCTCCCCCTAAAAAAGTGTGAGGTGGCGACCCCGAGCCCTGATCTTTGCACCTTGATTTCTTCACTCCTGGCACTCCAATCAACCACCGACCAACCGTTTCTGACCAGCCCCATTACTCCCCCACCCTTACACACACACACACAATATACACATGTACACACACACATACGCACCCTCCTCCTCCTCCACCCCTTACCCATCCTGCACTAAAACTCGCTGTAACACACAACCGCGCAGGCAGCCACCGACCAAGCAACCAATCAGATCAGTAGCGATGCATCCTTAGCCTCCGTTTCCAGAGCTGATTGGAGACGGGAGAAGAAAAAAGGACATTAGAAGAAGAAATCTGGAGACGGATCGACAGTATGTGTGTGTGCGTGTGTGTGTGTGTGTGTGTGTGTGTGAGGAGAGCGAAAAAGAGAGAGCGCCAAAGTTTACCCTCGATTCAAACACTGAGCGGGTCAGTTCAGAATGTGTCTTATATGTAACACTGTTCAATCTGTGATGCTGTTTAGGCAAGTGTGTGTGTGTGTGTGTGTGTGTGTGTGTGTGTGTGTGTGTCAAGGTTGTTATTGTTAAAACAAAGACTAAATCCACCCAGGAGGAATATAAGTTATAAACTACAAACCCTGCCTCCAAAACTAAACAGCAAAATGAAATGGCAAATATTTCGGGGGGGGGGTTTTCAGAAATTCTGAAAATGTCACAAACGAACGCTGACAGATAACTATAGAAAATAGCTTAATATTGTCTCTATCTTCACCTCAGATGTGCAAAATGGCCAAATAACCAAAAACTGACAGACTGAAAACTACTATTGGGAAATAAAGTGAAACTAAAACCTGTAAATACATAACTTACCTGAATAAAAACAAAACTGAAACTTCAGTTTAAACTCGATGAAAAGAAATCAAAACTAATCTAAACCTCACACGTATGACTCCGGTTCTTGTTTTAACATGTAGCTGCATATTTGTTCATGTGTATTCCTGATGTTAAAGCCCATATCGTTCATTAGACAATGACACACGTCGCCATGAGCTCCCCATGTTCGAAAAACTTTAAATCAAACTTAAAGGGCAGGACAGTCACTGTTCCTCAGGTAGAGGCACTGTATGCATTCCCTTTACTCAGATAATTACATCATGTTCAAAGAGCATTAAAAAAAAAGCTTAATATGTTAGAAAGATATTTAAAGTTGATTTACATAAGATAAGCCAACATTTGCCTTTAGCTTATAATCATAGCGAGAGTAGTGAAAATATTGAGATTGGAAAGTTATGGATATTTGTCGTCCATAAGGAGTCTTTTCAACAAGGGGACCAGTTAGCGGGGAAGGGTTGAATGAGCCGGCGAGAAATGTAAATATACAAATAATATATTACAAGAACATATAGCAGAAATAATATATTGACCCACAGTGTGTGTTCTCCATTAAGGACACTCACAATTTCACTGTATGTTCAATTTCATAGTGTGACTTTCACCCTAATTTCGTCTAATCCGAAACCTTTCATCCATTCGCAGCTTGTGTCTCCCTACTAAGAGACGAGAAACACTCGTACATGTACTTAGGAGTACATTACAGAATATAAAATTATATTTTTAGAGAGTATATTGGCTATTATATTTACTGTGTGAAAATATTATGTTGTGTAATACATAAAGAGACAAACGCTAAACTTTCTTTCACCCCTTTGTTGCCATTTCATTTGTTGCACACAAACAAAACTGACCAGTCAGTGATTTCTCACTGTATGAAAGAGGACAAACGAAGGCCTCCAGATGACAAAAAAAAAAAGAAAAATTTGCAGATCAAACTGCAGGAAGGGTGAAAATATAATGGCATGTGATAATAAAACATGTCCTTTAATAAACTGTACATAAAGTATATTGTGACATGGATCTCCAATGCACACAAAAATGCTCATAACCCGCTTGACTATGCCATTCCCGCCATACACAAACACAATAGCTAGCAAGACTGTTGAAACTTAACTATAATAATTGAACACTGTGTCTCTTTTTTCCCCACGATGAAGCCTTAGCACACTTTGTGTTTACCCCTTAAAAAAATGTTCTGAACTGTGAGAGATTGTGTGCGTGTGAGGCGACGACGGCCGCCGGCACACACACACACACGCGTGTCGAGTTAATAATCATCAAAAACAGCTCTCACTTTTAAAGAGAGTGATGCTACTTTTTTTTTTTCTTTTCTGAAATTTGCTAAGGACTTCAGTGTAGGTGTGTACAGAATGTCTGTGGGTCCGTCTTTATCGTCTTCAAAGCTGTAGGATCTAAAAATGCACCAACATAATAAATCTATCAGTGTATGACGAGTCATTTCTCCCAGTCCCGCCACCTCCCTCCCTTCTTTCCCTCACCACCACGCTCCACTCCAAACCCCGGTGCCAATGACTAAGATTTTCATTTCTTTTTTTTGTTTTGTTTTTTTGTATTGCTCGCTGTATATTGTAGTGTTGGACTGAATTGTATCCTATGCATTTACGTTTGTAGGAAAACTCTGCACTGTAACGTATCCTCCCATCAAATCACTTAATCTTAAGAACTCTTGACATGTGACAAGTCGTCAGGGTGTTTGACCAAGATCCTGATATTTCTTTTTCTTTTCTTTTTATGCATTTGCATGACAGTTGTGTTGGGCGAGGGAGTGGCACTTCCTCAATAAGAGGAATTAAAACTGTTACATCATGTTCATTGTTTAAAATTGGAACAAAAAAAAGGAATTTGACCAACTAAACTGTACAACTCACATTGCACTCTCTTTTGCAAGCGACGTCTTAATAACTGAAACATTCAATAGTCCTTTAATGCCAGCAATTGTAAGGCAAGGTTTGAGACTTGTAGTTTTCAAACTGTTTCTTCTTTGCATGAAACATTTAACGTAATCTAGACCAGGTCAGGTTTATATAGTATTATAAATGGAAAAATCCACCCTGAAATACTTAAACATTGAATTTCAGGGATGATTTTTGAGTTTTGATGGGTTGTCGAAGTCTGATTGTCAGTCAGTCAACAACCTTTAGTTGATTGCTCTGAAATTTGGTACAGATATCTACAGTTCACAGACGATATATCCTAATGACTTTGAGCATGCTGACATTAGAATTTAGCTCATATCTGTGACGCAACATCTGATGTTTATGTTTTTATTCTTGAGCAACATTAAAAAATGTTATGCTAGCTCCTTATAGACAAAAAAAGGCACCTTTTACACTCCATATAGGTTCACCAACTTTTAACAGTCATACAAGCAGAAATGAATGGCTCAAGAGTCTAAAAAAAAATAGACGAAAATGCAAATTCAGCCACAAAGCGTGCTCGTGTGAGAGGCACACAACCCTTTATCGCTCTCTCTCTCTCTCCACCAGCGGCACTCTTCCCAGATAAAACTGGTTTCTTTGGGTGTCTTCAAAAGCAACCCTGGAAAAATGTTGAAACTCACCAACTGATGTAGAAACAGATGGTGACGCACCAAAAAGGTAGTTTGAAATTGAGGATGTAGTAACAGTGTGAGAGTATTTCTGGGTGGATGTTTCCCTTTAGCATCCACGCTAACAACTGTCAGGCCAGACCCCAAGTGAAGCGGTGGCTGCCCTCCTATAGCTTTACCTGAGTGAACACAAAATGAGACTGCGGTTGCGTGTGTCCATCGCAGAGCTGAACTGAGAGCATTTTGTCAGGCAAATGGAGGCAGTTATACCTACTGCTATGACCTGTGGGTGAAGGCCTTTCCCTGCGTTAGACTGGATGTGATTATTGGCCATAAATGTTGGATTTTCAGTGGAGCGCTTTGGTAATTTCACAAACCAAAAGGTGGGATTTTTCTCTGCAGATTCTTAGCATTAGTATCCACTGTTGCACTTAAAATCCGCAAAGGAGGGTTTGGGCCAATGAATTTTATTTTTCTCTCTCTTTTTATTTGCTTTTTCTGAATAGCAACTCGTGAATTTAGATGTATGTGACCAAGTGACTTTTAATTTTTTTTTTCTCTGTCTCTGAGAATTTCAGTAGGCAATGGACTCATGTTAGCAGTTGTGTGGTAGTTTGTCAGTAGTTTGACGGTAGGATTGTCCATACAATATCCATAAACATCAAAAAGGAAATCATAAATCCAACTGCCTGGTGCTTTAGACGCTCCTGGAGTGTTTCAAATTTCAAAATGTGGCTGTGCCTCACCCTTCCCCTATTTTTGTTTCTTCTTTTACTTGTGTGTGTGTGTGTGTATGTGTGTGTGTGTGTGTGTGTGTGGTTTTTACACCCACTTCAGACAACCGTCATCACTATCACCATGGTAACCACGGCACAGCCCCTCTTGACTCCATCACCAGGCACGGTTATATGTTTGGCATCGCTGAGCGTTTTCCTCTGTAGCCGTCGGCACATAAAAATATCAACATATCAGTCACAAATGATGTCAAAATTAGGATTTCCATGTACCAAGTACATATCAACTTAGTAAATGCTGCAAAAGTATAAACCTACTAAAACATCTATGTATTTATGATGAATACCTGATAATAACCAACACATGAATATAGATGACAGGAAGAGGCAGATACTGTGTGAAGGTATTCAGCATGTAATGCTATAACAGTTAATTAAAATCAATTCAAAACGATTATAATTTTTGCTTAAGCATAAGACTGTGTTCTTTTTTTGTTGTCTTTTTTTCCTTATTAGTTTGTAAATATGTATTTTGAATATATATCACTGTGTTTGTTTTGAAATTGATTAATTTATTTAATGCCTATATATTGTTTTTACCTGATTTTGTTTTACTAACTGGAAACAAATCAAGGGGATGTTACTTATCTCATGTTAAGCAGACCGTGCATCAACACTTTTATAATTCACGTTATTCTCTTCATTTATGTTTTGCTGTTTCGGCTTTGGGTGATGATTTTGCAACAAAAAAAAAACAGAGGAGAAAAAAAAGTGATATTCATTTCATTGTATTTACTTATGTGTAACATATTATGTTCTACTGTGTCGTATTTGATCAGATGTGTCGTGGTCACTGCTTGTAAAATGATTTTTATTCAGAGAGTTTCCAAATCATGACAAAAGAAGAAAAAAAGCAGTCACAAAGTCATAATCTGCCATATTGTTCGTACGCGACATGTTGTCACTTTGCACCGAGAGAATTTAAAAGTGGTTGGAGTCTTAAAATGTTGGGCGTAAAAACTAATATTAAAAAGCCAGGCAATTGACAACCCTTATCTGGACTTTAAGCAGTCAATCTAGTTTTATTCGCTATTTTTATTTTTAAAGTAAGGTGTTAGTGAACGGTCAAAGGAGACACTTTCAGTATCAGTGCTGGGTAGAGTAGTGTAAGTAGTGAAGGAAAGGTTTTAGGGGTTGACGCTGTTAAAAAAAAAAAATGGTAAAAGCAGAGGTGTGACTAGAGAGAGGTGGGAAACATCCGACGTCACGCCTCTGCATCTAGTGAGTATCATTTTGAATGTGGCAGTTCTTGCACAAGAATGCTGTACAATGGTGAGATGGAGTAAATGATAATGAGTCATGTTAATGTTGGGAATGCTTAATGTTTGTCGGATGAAGTTGAGCAACTGTTTTGTTTTCCTTTACACCTTCTAATCGTCCCAGGTAGTGCGAGTCATATTAATTTGAGTGTTTCTGAATATTGTGCTAATGCTTTTATTCTTTTTTTTTAAACCATGCACACATATAGCAAAATATGTGATGCTTCTCTTTTCCCTTTTTTTTGAGGAATAAAGTTTACATTTCATGCACACAAAAAAAAGAAGCAAGCTTTCACATGAGAGGTAAATGTGCCAACTTGATTCAGTTGCAAACTGCTGGGGTGGATGGATTTGAAATCATGACATGCTTGACGTTTAGCTATTCCTTGTGATGTTTGTATTGAACAATCTTAACTTCAGATGGTCACAGGGACGTTTGTGGCCAGGTTCAGAGGTTTTTATGCAGTGATTTGCAGTGGTAGACCGTAGAGGCTATTTTGAAGTGTTGTGCTTTCAACGCTTTATCTGATCATTGCAGCTGGAGTGTTGTGATCTGTCACTGTGGGTGGAGGTTGTTACGTTAGTAAGGCTGAAAAACATTCCTGTGGTGTTATTTATGTTTCATAGGAATCTAACTTGACTTGAAAGGATTTGTAGATTAGAGGAAGTTTCTGCAGAGGTGTCAGACAGCACTAATTATGTGTTACTATTATACAAATCATTCAAAAAAAAGGAGAGAAAAGTTGTGGTTTTGAGGGTGGACACATCTGTAGTTTTGAAACACTAACCCTTCAAGTAGCAGAGGTTTTTACAAAATGCATTTGCAGTGTTTCGCATTGAAAGTTTGAGCTGCTTAGGCGAATTATGACAGTTTTGTTTCATTAGTGCAGATGAGCAGCATTCAGAGCAACCTGGATTTATTTCAAGTATAAATTTTAAAAAAGTTCCTGTAAGTAACGTTGCTGAGTTTAACTCTTAAGCACTGAGATTTGTCCTGTATGTCACTGCCTTGAGAGTCAGCCAGTGGGATGTTTTCTCTCGTATCCTGTTACTGTGTAAAGTGCTTTGTTCTCTAAGGGTTTAAAAAGTGATGTGTGGATCCAGTTCATTGTGTCATTTATTTGAAATTAAACGCAGATAAGATGATGTGCACACAGATGAATTTGGCAGTTCTGTTCTGGTGATTAAAAAGGTGACATGAAGGATGTTACACTGTGCTTAACGATGCAGTGAAGAGTAACATTACATCCATTTTACATTTTCACACACTGTACAGCTCACAACATAAAAACCCTGTTGGATGCCATGGGCTCAATGCTGTTAGAAACTTTTGCTAAGGTTTTCCTCTCATGGGGCAAGAAGTACTTCAGGATTTATTTTGCAATGACTGCAACAAAATATGATATGAGGTATTATTCAAACAAATATAAAGGTGTGGCTTTTTGTCATGATTTAAATGAGACTGAACTGTAATTATGCCATTTTGTCATTGTGCTAAAATGAATATAAATATTATATATTAAAATATATTTGCTAACCTATTCCGTGTTTCCTGTAGTTTCTTTATTTCAAATATGGTGGAGAGATGACAAATTCCAACATTATAAATAACATTTATCTGGACACCATCCAATCATGTGTGGTACACCTGTGTTACGGGAACTCAATGTAAAATGCTCAACTCAGGTTTTTAATTATCTATGCTGCCTCCTCTGCCAACCGCAGTGATTTAATCTAACGCCTGTGAAGCCTGATGAACAGGTTTAAATAACATCAGGAACATACTGTTGAAAAAACTGAATGAATGCATTGTTGAAGTTTCCTCCTGAGAATTGAAGGTGTATTACAGTAAACCCGGAAGATAATTTGTTTTTATCATAATGTATATCCTTGTGAAGCGTTTCCAGTAAATCGATACTGCTGCAACAATACTAAAAGTTACATTGGTGTACCATTATAGTAACATAACTATAATGGTATAATAACAATATATTTTTTGTCTAGCAGTAAGCACAAGTGTAAATATGCATCTCTAATAAAATTAACAAAGCATCAATATATTTGCCACATTTGACTTGCTTCCTAATAATGTTCTGAATAAAACATTATTTTAGATTTTGAGAATACAAACTTGTAATCAGTTAACGTTTACAGATTGATTTCAAATGTTTACTTTTCTTCTTCAGATGTGACCTTGAACAACTCCTACAAACTGTTTCGTAGTACTTATTACACGGCATTTGCAGTCTACCTCTGTGTCTGTTTGTAATTACACCCACATACCGTGGGTGTGGTGTGTTCCTATATAAACTCCAAACATCTTTAGGGCACAGTTACCAGCCTGCAGATATTGACAACACAACATGTTCATAAGACTTCAGAGATCTCATAAGCAAAAAAAGGTAGGAAAAAAATCTTTATTAAAATGTAGACTCAGTTACACTGTTAAGTAGGGCTGGGTATCAGTACTCATGTTTTAAGGTATCGTCCGAAATAAATCTATACCAAGTAGTAGTGAGATGTCGCCCGTCAAACTTTGCCTGTTTCTGGCTATGAGCTAGAAAATTTGACTATCTATATGGACTTGTTATCATAGGCTAATAGAAACATACTCTGGTACAGTACTGCATTACTGCACTTATTATCATCATTATATTGAGCTACTTAACATACTTTACGCATAAAATAACAAAATAATAATATAAATAAATAAACATAAAATAAAAATGATAATACAAAATATACAATATAAAAATGCTGATAACTTGATTTCTGTTGTGCCAATTATGGATAAATGCAGTATGCATTTTGTATGTAAAAGTGAATTAAATTAAATTAATTCTGATATTTACAATAAAATGAGGACAAACGCAGTACAATAAGAGTAATGAATCTAATCTAAGAATGATGAATGTTCAGATTTTGTTCAATAATTGTGGTAAAAAAACAACTGTTGCATGTAAAAGCTGCACCTATGATTTTCTTTAAAAGTTTATGCAGATTTAGAGCCATATTTCCATAAACCCAAACCACAGATCACAGTCAACCACGCCCTGCAAAGTAGGCCTGGACTGTGCCAAGCCTACTTTTGCTATGTCTGTGGTCATGTGCATCAGGTGCACCCAGGTACACTTGCACAGGAGTTTAGTCAGCGTACATTATCATACATTATTGATATGCTTGTTGGAGGTGGTTTCTTTGTTTTTAAATAACAAACTATTTTTAATCTGAAAATTTAAATCTGTAAAATCTTGTTGCCATAGCGTACACTGTATGTATTAGTACTGTGTGAATATAAATGTGAAGCTCCTGGCACCAATTGGTATTTTAAATAATCAAATCAATTATAAGAGATGAATTTGATGCACACATAAACATGGAGGTTGTCAAATGCTACTCATTCAGTCTTGCAGAAATTTACCAGAAAAAAACTTGTTGCACAGTATAAAGACAAGCTAAAAAAAAAACCCACTAAAATAAAATGTTTTTTGTGATTTCACAGAGGTTTTTATAGACGTTTCTTATCCAAATAAAGTGAGAAAATATTAGGAAACATAAGTGTGCCAAGCTTTCAACCTGCCGTGAGGAGGTGAGCACCTACACTGTAATGCGCTGGTGGATTGGCATCACCAAACCATTTACTGTGCTTCCTTTCCCAGTGTAGCACATGGCAAAAGCAAATTGACTCATGATGCAGAGTGGCCCCTGTGAGTGTTAAATTATTGAATTGTTGAGTCATGAAATGGTCAAGGTGAAGATAATTTTACCTGCTTGTGCAATTGTGCATCATACTTTATAAATATTAACTTTATATTTTTATTTCTTTTTTTTAATCTTCTTCTTTTTGATGTTCATTAAGGAACAAGACAGTGAAAGTCCAAGATGGCAAGTGGCCTGGCTCTGTCCACTGCTGAAATAAGAGATTCCCTTTCACTGCTAGATGTTCTCTACGCAAATCAGTTCGAAGGAGAGTCTTTAGATCCAGAAGATGTTGAGCAGACAGAGGAGACCTTTTACAGAGGTGCCCCTCCCAAATGGTTAAACTTTCACATTAGTGAACAGGCCGAGTCAGACGGCACTGGAACTGCTTTTATTAAACGTGATGGATACGATAGACTTAGACAACAAATTCAGAAAAAAAGAAAAGGAATATCAACTGTGAAACTGTTCCACCAACCAGGATGTGGAGGAACCACACTGGCCATGCAGGTGCTGTGGGACTTGAGGAAGACCTTCAGGTGCGCTGTTTTAACAGGCTCAACCTCAGACATCACAAATGTTGCGACAGACGTGGTCCATCTTTTCACAGCAGACAGTCGAGGCAACCAGAACACTGTGCTGCTGCTACTGAATGATGAGCATAATCTGGAAAATCTCCAAGACAGCATTATGGAAAAGATGGCTGAACAGAAGACATTTACCACTATGCCTGTGGTCATTTTCCTCACCTGTGTGCGAAAAGATGCAGTTCTACAGAGTGACCATGTTGGCCTTCAAAAAGTACTCTCTGACACAGAGAAACAGAAGTTTAATGAGAAAAAGGAAGAGCTGAGCAGAAGGTACAAGGATAGATGCGGACAGTTTCATGGCTTTAACATAATGCAATCTAATTTCTCTCAAGCGTACGTTGAACAAGCCTGCACAGTATTCAGTACAGTCCAAAGATCAAATAAATCACTGAAGACCCAGCTTGCTAACTTCCTGACCCTGCTGAATGCCTATGTACCAGGCTCATATCTCCTTGAGTCTCAGTGCCTGGATTTCCTCAAACATGAAGACTCCCAACATGGACACCGTTCACTGGAAGACAATCACCTCATCATCACTTTCCAACATGATGCAAGATCTGAAAAAAAAGTCTGTATGGCTCATCCAATGATTGCACAATGTTGTACTGAACTGATGGGTGACGCAGGTGTGACCAGAAGCGACACAGCAAGAAACTTCTTGAACCGTCTGTGTAGAGACGAAGTTTCTCAATGTTTGCAGGGTTTCATCAAAGACATGCTGACCAAGAGAGAGATGAAAGTAGAAAAGTACACAATAAAAAGAATCAATGGTGATGAGAATAAAGAGGACCAAGAAAGGTTTTCTAGACTGATTCTCGATATTCAAAGGAAGGAGGGCAAAGGCTACAGTGCATCAGTTTTGAAGCTGGCATCGACGATATTTGTACAAAATGCTTTTTTCCCACAAGCCCTTGCTCGCTTTTATTACATTGAAATGAAAGACTACAATAAGGCAGAAAGATGGGCAATAGAAGCAAAGAAAAGAGCTCCACAAAATTCATTTGTTGCTGATACACTGGGCCAAGTCTACAAGAACCAACTGATGACCAAAGAGTTTTCTACCAAACCGAGAGAAATTTTGCAACTCGCCACAAAGGCTATTGAAGCCTTCAAAGATGAAGAACGACTTGCTGAAAATGAATATGGTGCAGACATGGCAGAAGATGGCATTACCAGAGTCTCTCATATTTTTAACACCAGAGGGCAGTTTGGTTACCTGCAGGTTTGCAATCTGATATATGACCGACTTGTTGAACAGAACAAAACCTGGAAAAGAGTTCTCACAAACAATGTGTCCATGGGCTCAGTTCTTGGATCATTAGGAGACAACAAACTCTACAGATTTAACCATCTCATAAGCAGCCTCAGAGATGAGGTTGAGAAAAAATGCAACTTTTTAAATGCCTATCTAACTTTCTCAAAGCCTGGCATGCAAAAAGATGATCCATCATACATTCAGAGGGACGTGTCATCATGCTACTTGAAGTATGCTAAGCGTCCACTACCTGACCTGATTTCAGATATCATGGACAAATGTGAAGATAATGTGGAAGAGAACATGTCACCAAGTGATGAAGACCCCCCCGAATCTCACATCGTTGCCCTCTTCAAAAAGTGGCCTGAAGACAAAAATAGTTCCCATGACTTAATGTTATTAATTCAAAATATTAACCACTCCTATGTGCATGCATGTGCAAAGTACTTTCAATCAAGGTTCCTCCGTCCCTTATTTTACCTTGGTAAAGATGAGGCTCTGAGCAGAATTGCTCCTATAAGAGTACGTGAGTTTTTGCTGGAGAATGAGGACGCAACAACAGAATTCATCAACGACATGATGAACAACGAAAAGATTTGTAAAGATCTGAGGGTCCAAAAGAACCTCCTGGGATTTGAAGGAGTTGTCCGCAACTGCAATCTGTTTGCAACCTTAGGAGGAAAGGAGATCATGGTGAATGCCAACAAACGAGGCAACCTCTGGATTCCACGTAACGTGTCCTTTTACCTTGGATTCACCATTAGAGGTCTGGTAGCCTTTAATATCCGGACCAAGAACACCAAACAGGGTAGGAAACTTATTAGAACTAAAAACATTAGAGTTGATGACTACAGTAGTTCAATTAAATATGATTTTTCCTCTATTTGTTGAATTGTATGCTTACTGCATGTACAGTTTACATCCACACCAAATGACGAAATATTTTGTTTCACACGTTGACAACTGTTGACATTACAACAGATCAACATAACGCTCTTTTGATTATATATTTCACCATTTACCAGCAGTATCAACAAAGGCTGTGAACTGGTTGCTTGTAAATTTTCTTTCCATAAAGCTTTCAGTAGAATATTAGATACCAGGAAATAATGAGGAAACTAAGTGCTTTATACTATATCAATTCAACAATACAGTGAAAAAATTAAGATCTTACAATGATTATGTCATGTAATGTAATGTTATTTGTTTGTATCTACCTATGTGTCATAATAAGGGCCTCTGGAAAGCTGTGCTTCTTGTGGCGGTGTCATGGTAGGAACTTTTTTTGCAGTTTTTTTAAATAAAAAAAAGGGTGATTCGAACAACAACTAAAACAATCTCAAAACTGTGGTCTTCACAGGACTCCAGCTGGACTGCAACCACACCTGACTGGAGAACAGAGCACGGTATCCTGACCTACATGTAAGAATAACACCTTACAATGTGTCAGCACAAGGGAAATAAAAAAAAGTCAGGGCTGTGAATCGTGACATTTTTTTAATGCAGAGGTAAAACTGGGATCCACCACATATCCTTCCATCAATGCTGTATTTGATATTGTTACATTTCATGTAACAGAAGAACATGTTTTTCTTGTCACACCCTTAGGTTGCAGTCTGAAGCAGGACAGTTTAAATGCAGTGTATCTGGACTACGCTGGGTTTGTAAGAAAAAAGTCATCTTCACATACCAGTTTAGATCTTGGGAGGAACACCGACAGAAGCTGAACTTGGTGCATTGCAAACCAGGAGGTCCGCTGATGGATATTACAGTCATAGATGGAGAGCTTGACGAAGTTTATCTCCCACACTGGATCTGTATAGGTGAGTGAACATGAAGATAAAAACTAGAGAATTGACTCAAGTTCTTCAACATGTGTATGATTATTATGATGCTGCTCTTTTTCCTGCTAAATGTCTTTCCTTCTTGTATCATGCTCAGATGGCTTCCCTCAAGTTTCAGACAAGTTTGCAGTTCTACACAAAGGCCAATCTGGAAATTTAATGTGTAGATTAATAGTGTCAGATTTGGCATCATCACATGTCAGATTATTCCAGCCCAGCTTCCCTACAAATGGAGTCATGATAGCTGATGGATTTCCAGTGAAGGCCCACTGTAACGTCTTGATTTATCGGACCAATCAGAAGCAACTCACATTGCACATTTATGTGATCCTTTGGGATCCTCAGCGACGGCAGGTCAATTCAGTTGTCTTAATAATCATAAAATACTGTGCGATGCATTATCTGCAAAAGATAAATTTGCTTTAAGTTGCAAGCACATTTAAGAACGTTTCTTTAACAGGAGGTGGAGCAAATGGAAAAGGCCAGAAAATCCAAAATGATCCAGAAGCCAAACCCACAGAAGTCCCTTGACACGGAGGCTTCATTCATCCTCACAACTGATGCAGATGCTGCAGAAATCTCGGTTAGACTTTTTTTTTAAACTAATACACGGGTCTAATGAGTTTACTAGCTACTACATGCTATGGATTACTACAGTATCACACCATAACCTGTTTTGAACTACAAGATATAAAAGTTAAACATTGTTATACTTCAGGTTAATGTGTGTCGAAATGTTCCCTGCAAGTCAAAATCTAGGGCTTCAATCTGCTCCAAGTACTTCATTTACAGTACTTTTTCTGCTTTGTTGACAAGCTGACATCAGCTCGAAGCACATGCTGATAAATACCCATCCATTCTGTAGCCTTGGCAAGGCTAAGGTTGTTGCTAAGGTTTATCCATGTGTTGTTGGCTTTGTCCACTTATCCTTATATTTCAGGTTAAATTTGGTCTCAAACATGTACAGATGTATTTGTTAAGCTTCCATTTCAAATAAAGAATGAAAAAGAGAAGTGAAATCCTACAACTTTAGTTTGTTTCAGAATTTGTTAATATAGCCTCTTGAGTGGCTGGAAGCTGGAATATAAATTTGCTGTTTCCATTTAGTCTTATATAAACATCACACTCTGTGTTTGAGGTAAAAGATTGTAATTTGCCTTGAAGTTAGCCTTGTTGAAGAAAATGTATGTGGAACACATTTGAACTAGTTTATTCTATGTGAGCAGCATGTCTGCATGTCTACTCTTATTTCCAATGTTGAAAACACCAGTATTTACAGACATCCTGTCTGGATGGTAATAAGCTAAATTTGCAAATATATAACACATTAAATAAGTCAAGGTCATGTCACAGTCTTAGAACAAAAATGAATCATCAAAATTGTTATAAATTAGAGCTAAGAAGTCTTAAAGGTCTGCTTTTCTCTTGATACTTGTTCCACAGTTGGTACACGGTCCACCAAAGTTCTTCAAGGTGTTCCTTAAAAACGCAAACAGTGACTTCAAGCTAACACTAGGGGATGAAGAGAATCACGTTGTGTGGACCTGTGACATTTCAAAAGGTTAGTGGTTATTAAATTATTTAAAAGATTTACTAACCAACTATCTACACGACTGTAAACATATTGAAGATTAGAGTATTTGTTTTCGTGAAGCAGAAATCTTTTTTTCTGAATATATTTCAAGCAGAACATATAGAAGCAGCAACTACCAAATGATCATTTAATTCTGCATTTTGTTCCAGATGAGTACCAAAAATTGAAACAGTGAAGATAAACATCATGAGGAGGTAACAAAAGGAGGACGATCATTCTGGAGAATTACAATGCTGTGAAATTGTAAGAGGGTCTGAAGCCAAATAATCTGTTATGTGATTTAATTTCTCTATGTGGTTCCAGATTTTAGCACTTCCGTTTCTGAATTTATTTTATTTATGAAACTACAAGAAGCAACATGCAAACAAAGAAAAAATCTCACTATAAGATAATTGCAGTACTTTGCTTTTCAATGTTATCTTTCCTTTCCTTTCCTTTCTTCAATGTAAATATTCATTGTTTTGTAAGATGGGTAAACAAAACACAATCTAATCCAATTAATTTTTGATGTATTTTATAAATCACAGATTATGTTTAAATGCTTTTTACATTTTGTGTGATAGTTTTATGAGAGTTTGTATGCAAAAAATAACTTGACTCTTGGGGTTTTGCTGAAATGTGCTTGACTAAAGACAAAGAAAATAATAACTAGATTAGTGTGATTAATGAAGAGATTCAAGATGTGTCATCAGCTAAATGGTTAAACCAGAACAGGGCACAATATTAACACCAGACACCAGTCAAATGCTGGTGAAATATGCAAGTGGGTAATAGAGTTGCTTCACTCACCAGCCCAAAAACAATGGCAGTCTATTGAGTGGCTGCTAAAATTTGAACATTTGTGAGCTATTTTGCTGGTGGACACAAAAGTGAATGTTGTACCCTGGAGACATCCAAGCACAACATCTTTAATATAAAATGGGTGACTTATTTTAGTCCTTTGTCATTATTTTTTTTAATTATTTTTCTGTTACCTGCCTTCTTGTCTTTGTAACAAAATAAGTATAGTCATCTTGATTTTTTTTCATTTTTTCATGAGCAAAAAAAAAAATCTATCGATTGTAAACATCTACAAATGAGACATTTTCTTACTTATTAAAGTTTTAGTTCTGCAAAAATAAATGACCACTTTTAAGGACAAATCTGTGTTATTGTGGTTGTATTTGCACGTTCACGCTCATTAAGATTTTCAGGTGAACCTTATTAAATATACAGTATGAAAAGTCCAGACATTAAGAACAAAGTGGGTTAGGGGGGCCTTAAAGGGACAGTAACTAAATCAGCCTGTTTGGGACAAAAGCTTAACTGAGCCCCGTAATATAAATATGAAGCTGTAAATGTGCATGACATAAAGATAACCAGATATCCTCACAACTTATGCAACAATTTATATGAGACATAATTGAGCATGGGAATGCCCATCATTCCATCATAATGTTCCTCGCCCTTATATACTCTAAACTTTCAAAATGTGAATAAATACCTAAACAAAACACAATGTTTACACACAGTGCTGAGCTGTATCTCAAATTAATCTACAGGTTCCCACATGTCAGATCATGTATACCACTTCTATATGGCAGATACTGTTGATCTGCAATCTCTTCCAACAAAGATCCCATAAGCTGATTTTCATATTGGTTTGTTTGTTTGTTTGTTTGTTTGTTTATTTGTTTGTTTGTTTGTTTGTTTGTTTACCTTAAAGCTCTTCGTTGGTTGCTGCTAAGATTATGAGGTAACATAACGCACAAATTATGACGCTGATTAGTTTTCCTGTTTGGCAAAAAAAATCTTAAAATCACGATTTTTAAGCATTTGAAAGAGATCATTTTGATTTTTGTAGTAACACTTAAGCACGAGGGTTTCTGTGGTTATTTACATTTTGATGCTGGTTGGTTGCACAAAGTTTAACCAGCGGATCTGACGGGTGTAATTGCACCTTGATAATGTGCAAAATCATTTTAATTTGAGGTTGCAGCTGACACAGATGCCTGCTGCAGTCAGATGGCTTTACAGAGAGTCACCACAGTAAAGTAAAGGTTAGTATATAGAAGTATAGACGGTAGATGCTGGGAAGAATCACCCGTCTTTCTGGGGTTTATGCAATGCCAGAAAGGAAAAAAAAGTTAAAAGACAGGTTTAACATGGAAAAAAAGCGGTTACTGGCATCGCCACACCCTCTGCTGCGCCTCTCAGTCTGCTCAGTAGAGGGAAATATAACTGGCCCGTCTTAATTCCCAGGGCGTATGATGCCGAGTTAAGATAAGATAAGATAAACTTGTATTGATCCCACAGTGGGGGAAATTCACCGCTACAGCAGCTCAAAAAGATAGGGATATGAGAAAAACATTTTTTTTAAACATATACAACAATAAAATTAAAAACCAAAAAAAGGACCTTAAAGTGCAATTATAGTGCAGCATTGTACAGTCTGACTGCAGTGGGAATGAAGGACCTGCGGTCCATATCTCCTTGAGTCTCAGTGCCTGGATTTCCTCCAACACGAAGACTCCATCCATGGACACCGTTCACTGGAGGACAGAATGACACCCTTTAGTCACCTCATCATCACTTTCCAACATGATGCAAGATCTGGAAAAAAGGTCTGTATGGCTCATCCAATGATTGCACAATGTTGTACTGAACTGATGGGTGACGCAGGTGTGACCAGAAGCGACACAGCAAGAAACGTCTTGAACTGTCTGTGTACAGACGAAGTTTCTCCATGGTTGCTTGGTTTCGTCAAAGACATGCTGACCAAGAGAGGGATGAAAGTAGAACAGAACCCAGTCAAAGGTAATGAGGTTAAAGAGGACCAAAAAAGGTTTTCTAGACTGATTCTTGATATTCAAAAGGAAGACTGAAAGTCCATAGTGCATCAATTTTAAAGATGGCATCGAAGATATTTGTACAAAATGCTTTTTTTCCCACAAGCCCTTGCTCGCTTTTATTACATTGAAATAAAAGACTACAATAAGGCAGAAAGATGGGCAAAAGAAGCAAAGAAAAAAAATTCATTTGTTGCTGATACTCTGGGCCAAGTCTACAAGAACCAACTGAAGAACAAAGAGATCTCTCTCAAACCGAGAGACATTTTGCAACTCGCCACAAAGGCTATTCAATCCTTCAAAGATGAAGAACGACTTGCTGAAAATGAATATGGTGCAGACATGGCAGAAGATGGCAAGACCAAAGTCTCGAATATTTTTAACATCAGAGGGCAGTTTGGTTACCTGCAGGTTTGCAATCTGATATATGACTGACTTGTTGCACAGAACGAAACCTGGAAAAGAGTTCTCACAAACAATGTGTCCATGGGCTCAGTTCTTGAATCAGTAGGAGACAACAAACTCTACAGATTTAATTATCTGATAAGCAGGCTCAGAGACGAAGTCGAGAAAAAATGTGCATTTTTTGACAAATATCTGACTTACTCAAAGCCTGACTTGAGGAAAGACGATGCCCCATACATTTCAAGGGAAGTCTCAGAATGCTACAAGAAGTATGTTGGAGACTCACCTCCCAAACACTTGAAAGAAAAATGTGATGATGTCCTCCAGAAACTAAAAGAAAAACTGTCGGTTACCTCCGCTGGAGTCCTCTCATGTCTTGACAGAAAGTACACTGAAGCAGACCTTCAAGAAATAACTACATGGTGGAAAGAAATCTATTCCATCAAAGATACAGAAACATCTCTTACCGACTACATCTATGCTCACATCATGCTTAAAAATATATATTCCTCTGATGCCAAGTCTCCTACTGCATTTAGACAAATAACACCCCCAAGTCCTCAAAATGCACCTGAGCTCAACATGTTAGCCCTCCTCTTGAAGTGGCCTATAGTCAGTGAAGACGAATGTGTCTTTGACCTCAGTCAATCAATTCAGCATATGTATAGTTCTTATGAGCATACATATAAAACACACTTTCGATCAAGGTATCTTCGCCCCCTGTTTTTCATCGGAAAAGGTCAGAATCTGGACAGAATTGTTCACAGACGGGTTCTTGAGAACTTGTTTCCTGCTGACTTGAACAGCTACTGGGACAGTGAGAAGATTTTTCAAGATCCCATGATCCAAAAACGCCTTCTCCAAATTGAAGGATGGGTACGTCATAATTTTCCTACACCAGAGTTTGCCTTTCTGCTTCAAGTTCAATATCCACCTCTCACACAAGTGATGACATAGGCTTTTTATGTCGGGCATGCAGGCAACAGCATCATCATCATCATATGTGATAACACACAGTAGAAAGTATCTCTTGAAACGATCATTGTCCAGCCTCAATTTCTTGACCGGTGGAATTCCCCATGCCACTTCTGGAAGAATAGGATGCACCCACAGACAATGGGCAGAGCAGAGCTGTTTCCTCCTGAGGTACACCAGGGTAACAGCTAGAGCAATGTTTCTCTCCATGCTACATATAATCTCTTATCAAGGATCTAGACTAAGCATCTCATCTCACTTCAGAGAACAAAACATCAGATATGTCAACAATGTTTTTTGGTTCACAACTGTAGTATATTATTGCAGAATACAGAATGGCAGCAATTACAATACATACAAGAGCAGTATATGTGGATTTTAGGTTCCATATTTCCTTTCTTACATAATTATTATTCCTTTAGATAAATATTGAATGTTCATCAAAATATACAACTTATTTTTAAGGGCCATAATCAAACCTGCACAACCAATGTATGTTTTACAGCTTTTCATTTTTTTCGTATGGGTGTTGAGATACAAAGGCGTATTGGCCATTGCTATGGGTTCTGGTATTTGACATACTGTATTGAATCACGGATGTAATTCAAACTTATATGTGTTATGACTACTTTTTATACTTCAGTGCACAGGGAAGAGTTTTTATTCTTTTTCTGACGCTAATTATTGTTCCTTACTTTTTTTCAAATGAGTGACAGATTAAGAAAACTCACAAACCCGTGTTTGATGTGAGTAGACTTGGGACAATGAAAGGATTGTTTTACTGAATCAAAACTTAAACTGTTCAGAGTTAAGAGGAGGAGAGACGGGACATAGAGAATCAAATGCTAAGGTAGTGTGATGGTCCAGATTGTTGAATGTGTCTTTAAGACACACTGTCTTAACTACAGACAAGAGGAACAGCGTCATTAGACAGCCCCTGTATTTTTTAGTTGAGTGGCGCGAACTATTTCTTTTCTTTTTGCCCTTTGCCTCTCTCGGGTGTGGCCTCTGTCTTATAAATAGTAGCTGTTAAACCAGGCTTGGTTAGTGTGAATATTAGGAGTAAACGATGAGCACTGTGGAGACCCGAATATCAGTGTGGCTGACTTTTTCACTCGTCTTCACTTCGTCTACTTCAACCAAGAAACAGAGCAAACTGTAACAGTAGCCTAAGGTAAGTGTTTCATATTGGGGGTTTTATTTTTTATTTATTTGAAGCACTTTTTTGGTTTTTCCTATACTTACGAGGCAGCATAACAAACAAATGATGACTCCCTCTGCGTGAGCGTGCACATTTCACGCTGCAAAAGCTACTCGCCATCTGCTCTTCTGTTAAAATATGTTTACTGAAAGCAGTCTTATTATCGTTGGTTTAGGCTACTGCAGGGAAATGAATAATGAAAGAATAGTAAATAGTAGTAAATAAACGATTATGCAAGATTACTGGCATGAGTACTTTCTTAGGCTGTATTGAACAATTCAAGTTTGTGTGACACAATATAAAATATTTTTTCAGACATATCTTGATCCTATTTATCACAAGTGGCAACAGGGTAGAGACTGAGAAGGAGTCAGATTTAGTTTAGTTCCTTTTTTCATCTAACAAAAAAGAATTGACACGTATAAATTGGTCTTGGGTGAGGCCAACTTCACTTATACATGAGAGGCTCTGCTCACTGACACCCACGCATATCTATCGTGATCAATAAGTCACTGTACAAAGGGCAATGAAATATGAAATTCATCCTGCCGGCCAATTAGGCGTGATGCCAGCCAAAAGCCGGCATACCTATTCATCTAAACGCAGTTTGCAATGTGGAGGTGTGCAAATTATTAACTAGTTTCAACTTTGGCTTTGCTCACCCAATGCCAAAGTTACTGGGATGGTCAATAGGATCCTGAGTGCAATCTCACAGTTGGAAAGGGTTTCCTCAATGATGTTTAGGACACAAAGGGCCTGATTTACTAAGATCCCAAATAGTGGGTACTAAATTGCGTGTACAGTGCAATAGATTGCGCGTTTTGTTTGCGTGCGTTTTGCGTGTGATCTACTAAGAATAACTGCGTAAATGAAAACAGGTGCAACAGGGTGGAGACAGCAGTCATTTTTTCAACATTTTGCGAACTGGGGTTGAAACGCCGCATATTACATATTCATTAGGGCAAACGTACCAAATGGACAGCGTGTATTATCTTGCACAGTTGTAAGACGCAAACCTCAGTGCGCTCAGTTAGTACATCAGCTTGCATATTTTTGCGGGTGATGTCAAGTTTGCACGCGTTTTTACACAGGCAGACCTTTAGTAAATCAGGCCCAAAGTGTTTTAAGCACTGTAGTTGTTACTTTTGAAATTATCTTTCAAAGTATCCTCAACTTGTGGAAGAGGTCCAGTGCATATGTATCCTGAGATTTTAATGTGCTCATGTGTCAGTCTCGTCTTTTTTGTCAGATCAAAATGAAATCCAAACATGCTGCCATACTTCTGCATTTGTTTAATGTTGGTACAGAGAGCAGTGAGAGCCTGTTCCACTTTGAATATGTCCCACTGTTTAGGAGAGCTTGAGAGTATTGCATCAAGTCGTACAATGCAAATGAACGCCATTTTGCCTTATCTCCTAGTGTTAAACCAGGAGATTTAGTCACAGAATATGGGCTTGGAATGATTGTGTCCTTTTATGTTCGCCTCGTCATCATATTCTTGGCCCGGACAGTCATTTAGTCCTTTAGTTCAGCCAAGAGTGCATTTGATAGTCCCTTTCCATTTAGTCTCCATTCATTTTGTGTCACGGGATGTTTTGTGTTGTTTCAGCAGAGGCAAATGTGTCCAATCATTATTTGCCTCATTAGCATGTTTAAGCTGACTTGTACAGTTGTTTATCAGTTAACAATAAAAGCAAAATACAGAATCTGTTTTCTAAAAGTAGACAAATCGATATCTATGAATCTCCTTACCACTGGACAGCTTTGTTACATAGAAATCATTGGAATAGTGTCAAATGTTGGACACCTTGACAGGGCCTTTTTCCACAAGTAAATCCACTATCTTGGCATTTAAATGCCAATTACTGGGTTCGTTAAGGTCTTCAGGCTAGTCTGAGGTTTCTCTCAGTGTTGGAGTCATGCTCTTCATCGGTAGGCATTGGGGAGACCTCATCTTCCAGCCCAGTCCTTAATAAACTCTAGTACAAAAAGAAGGGAATTGATTGTATGGTCCAACTTATATTGGATATGACCCTGTTCAAAATATTACAAACCTAATGATAAATATTTGTCATCTGTGGACGCTTATTATCCTAGTCTTTCACCTTGCACTTCGTCATCCTCAGTGTCCATGTACCCGACACCAGCCACCACAGTTGGAGGAGAGGCATAGTTATAATGAAACTTATTCTTGAGACTCACATTGCTGGATTGGCATCCCAACTGTGGCACACCAAGTCACCATACACCAAACCGGCACAGTCAAGAAAAGTAACAGTCCACCACTGCGCTTCGTACCCTGCGCCTGAGCAAAAATAGGACCCTTAAGTAAGATTCATGTAAAATATCACTTGTGTTAGCAACAAAATGCACACAGTATCAAAAGCGAATTTGCTCATTATACAGAGTGGTCTCAGTCAGTGTTATAATAATGAGTCATGAACTGGTCGAGGTGAGGTTACCTACTCTTTATACTGTTGTTTTCAAATTTGCATCATGATTTACAAACATTGCATGTAATTTTTTTTTCTCTCTCTCTCTTTTTGATGTTCAGTAAGGAACAAGACAGTGAAAGTTCAAGATGGCAAGTGGCCTGGCTCTGTCCACTGCTAGAGGTGAACACATTTACGTGGGAAGTGAAATAAGGGATTCTCTTTCACTGTTGGATATTCTCAATGCAAATCAGTTCGAAGGACACTCTTTAGATCCAGAAGATGTTGAGCATATGGAGGAGACTTTTTACAGAGGTGCCCCTCCTGAATGGTTAAACTTTCACATTAGTGAACAGGCAAAGTCAGATGGCACTGGAACTTCTTTTATTAAACGAGATGGATACGATACACTTAGACAACAAATTCAGAACAAAAGAAAACTCCCAGGAATATCAACTGTGAAACTGTTCCACCAACCAGGATGTGGAGGAACCACACTGGCCATGCAGGTGCTGTGGGACTTGAGGAAGACCTTCAGGTGCGCTGTTTTAACAGGCTCAACCTCAGACATCACAAATGTTGCGACAGACGTGGTCCATCTTTTCACAGCAGGCAGTCGACGCAACCAGAACACTGTGCTGCTGCTACTGAATGATGAGCATAATCTGGAAAATCTCCAAGACAGCATTATGGAAAAGATGGCTGAGCAGAAGATAGTTACCACTATGCCTGTGGTCATTTTCCTCACCTGTGTGAGAAAAGATGCAGTTCTACAGAGTGACCACGTTTTCCTACGAAAAGTACTCTCTGACACAGAGAAACAAAAGTTTAATGAGAAAAAGGAAGAGCTGAGCAGAAGGTACAAGGATAGATGCGGACAGTTTCATGGCTTTAACATAATGCAAACTAATTTCTCTCAAGCGTACGTTGAACAAGCCTGCACAGTATTCAGTACAGTACAAAGATCAAATAAACCACTGAAGACCCAGCTTGCTACCTTCCTGTCCCTGCTGAATGCCTATGTACCAGGATCATATCTCCTTGAGTCTCAGTGCCTGGACTTCCTCCAACATGAAGACTCCATCCATGGACACCTTTCACTGGAGGACAAAATGACACCCTTTAGTCACCTCATCATCACTTTCCGACACAATGTAAGATCTGGAAAAAAAGTCTGTATGGCTCATCCAATGATTGCACAATGTTGTACTGAACTGATGGGTGACGCAGGTGTGACCAGAAGCGACACAGCAAGAAACTTCTTGGACTGTCTGTGTAGAGACGAAGTTTCTCCATGGTTGCTTGGTTTCGTCAAAGACATGCTGACCAAGAGAGAGATGAAAGTAGAAGAGAACCCAGTCAAAGGTAATGAGGTTAAAGAAGAGCGAGAAAGGTTTTCTAGACTGATTCTCAATATTCAAAGGAAAGAGTGCAAAGGCGACAGTTCATCCGTTTTGAAGATGGCGACAAAGATATTTGTAAAAAATTCTTTTTTCCCACAAGCACTTGCTCGTTTTTATTACATCGAACTAAAAAACTACAACCAGGCAGAAATATGGGCAAAAGAAGCTAAGAAAAGAGATCCCAAAAATTCATTTATTGCTGATACTCTGGGCCAAGTCTACAAGAACAAACTGAAGAACAAAGAGTTTTCTACCAAACCGAGAGAAAGTTTGAAACTAGCCAAAAAGGCCATTGAAGCTTTCAAAGATGAAGAACGACTTGCTGAAAATGAATATCTTGCAGACATGAAAAAAGATGGCAAGACCAAAGTCTTGCATATTTTTAACACCAGAGGGCAGTTTGGTTGCCTGCAGGTTTGCAATCTGATATATGACCGACTTGTTGCACAGAACGAAACCTGGAAAAGAGTTCTCACAAACAATGTGTCCATGCGCTCAGTCATTGGAGACAATGAACTCTACAGATTTAACCATCTCATAAGCAGCCTCAGAGATGAAGTTGAGAAAAAATGCAACTTTTTAAATGGTTATCTTACTTTCTCAAAGCCTGGCATGCAAAAAGATGATCCATCATACATTCAGAGGGACGTGTCATCATGCTACTTGAAGTATGCTGAGCATCCACTACCTGACCTGATTTCAGATATCATGCACAAATGTGAAGATAATGTGGAAGAGAACATGTCAGCAAGTGATGATGACACCCCTGAATCTCACATCATTGCCCTCCTCAAAAAGTGGCCCGAAGACAACAATAGTTCCCCTGACTTAATGTTATTAATTCGAAAGATTTACCATTCCTATGAGTGTACATATGCAAAGTGCCTTCGATCAAGGTACCTCCGTCCCTTATTTTACCTTGGTAAAGATGAGGCTCTGAGCAGAATTGCTCCTACAAGTGTTAGTGAGTTTTTGCTTGAGAATGAGGACGCATTCATCAACTACATGATGAACAACCATAAGATGTGTAAAGATATGAGTGTCCAAAAGAACCTCCTGGCATTTGAAGGAGTTGTCCGCAACTACAAACTGTTTGCAACCTTAGGAGGAAAGGAGATCATGGTGAATGCCAACAAACGAGACAGCCTCTGGATTGAATGTCAAGTTTCTTTTTACCTTGGATTCACCATCAGAGGTCTGGTAGCCTTTGGTATCCGGACCAAGAACATCGAACAGGGTAGGAAACTTATTAGAACTAAAAAAATTAGAGTTGATGACTTCAGTAGTTCAATTAAATATTATCCTCTATTTGTTGAATTGTATGCTTACTGCATGTACAGTTTACATCCACACCAAATGACAAAATATTTTGTTTCACACGTTGACAACTGTTGACATTACAACAGATCAACATAACGCTCTTTTGATTATATATTTCACCATTTACCAGCAGTATCAACAAAGGCAGTGAACTGGTTGCTTGTAAATTTTCTTTCCATAAAGCTTTCAGTAGAATATAAGATACCAGGAAATAATGAGGAAACTAAGTGCTTTATACTATATCAATACAACAATACAGTGAAAAAAATTAGATCTTACAATGATTATGTCATGTAATGTAATGTTATTTGTTTGTATCTACCTATGTGTCATAATAAGGGCCTCTGAAAAGCTGTGCTTCTTGTAGCGGTGTCATGGTAGGAACTTTTTTTGCAGTTTTTTTAAATCAAAAAAAGGGTGATTCGAACAACAACTAAAACAATCTCAAAACTGTGGTCTTCACAGGACTCCAGCTGGACTGCAACCACACCTGACTGGAGAACAGAGCACGGTATCCTGACCTACATGTAAGAATAACACCTTTCAATGTGTCAGCACAAGGGAAATAAAAAAAAGTCAGGGCTGTGAATCGTGACATTTTTTTAATGCAGAGGTAAAACTGGGATCCACCACATATCCTTCCATCAATGCTGTATTTGATATTGTTACATTTCATGTAACAGAAGAATATGTTTTTCTTGTCACAACCTTAGGTTGCAGTCTGAAGCAGGACAGTTCAAATGCAGTGTATCTGGACTACGCTGGGTTTGTAAGAAAAAAGTCATCTTCACATACCAGTTTAAATCTTGGGAGGAACACCGACAGAAGCTGAACTTGGTGCATTGCAAACCAGGAGGTCCCCTGATGGATATTACAGTCATAGATGGAGAGCTTGACGAAGTGCATCTCCCACACTGGATCTGTATAGGTGAGTGAAAATGAAGATAAACACTAGAGAATTGACTCAAGTTCTTCAGCATGTGTATGATTATTGTCCTGCTAAATGTGTTTCCTTCTTGTATCTTGCTCAGATGGCTTCCCTCAAGTTTCAGACAAGTTTGCAGTTCTACACAAAGGCCAATCTGTAGTAGTGTCAGAGGTCACATCATCACATGTCAGATTATTCCAACCCAGCTTCCCTACAAATGGAGTCATGATAACAGATGGTTATCCAGTGAAGGCCCACTGTAATGTCTTGATTTATCAGACCAACAGGAAGCAACTCACATTGCACATTCATCTGATCCTTTGTGATCCTGATCAACAGCAGGTCAGTTCAATTGTCCTAATTATCACTCAATTCTGTTAGCATGATCAGGAAAAGTACGTTTTGTTGTTGAAGCTATTATACATCAAAACACAGGCAAAAACATTGTCTACTGTGACCCTGAAGCATATTTAAAAATTGAATATTTCTTTTACAGAAAGTGGAGCAAATGGAAAGGGCCAGCCAATCCAGAATCATCCAAAAACCAAACCCAGAGAAGTCACTACAAATACTGGATTCATTCACCCTCACAACTGATGCAGAGCCTGCAGAAATTTCCCCTGCTGTATGGTTTGACCTTTTTTAAGCTTATACACTAGTCTACCGAGTTTATGATCTTCTATAACTTTAATGTCTTGTTTTACAAGATATTAACATTATTTATTGTTATACTCACTATTACTGCATATAGCTACTAAGGATCAAATTAAAACAGATCAGTGATGAGAAGACTGTTCTGTTTATTATTGTTTATTATGGTTGTCATAGATAGTTGGCCTACAGGGTCAACCCTGTCTCCCAGAAATGATGCTTATATGCTACTAAATTGTTTTCTTAATGAATGAAACATCACATTTATGTAGTAGTAATAGTAGTAGTATTTTTTCAGTCAACATATGCAGTACAGTGAGTATAAGCAGTATATATTCCTATAACAAACAACTTGATCAGACATTTGATTTGCATGAAATTCAGATTTGTAGAGAGAGACTCTATGAATGTCTATGAAAGGCCCAAAAGAGGGGAGTTTTCTGTTCATGTGTGTTGTTAGTATCAGTCTTTTCTCTCAGTTCAAATGATACAAAAGGTCATTTATGCTTTTAGTTCAGGCCCCAATTTAGTTATTGTTCAGAAATGGTCTCTCAGGAGGTCTGTTCAATCTCCATGAATAAAAGAAAAGCCATAAGGTGTACTACATTTAAATACATGTAATAATTCACGGCCATGTCACAGCCTCATATGGAACAAAAATATATCATTAAAATTGTTATATGCGTTAAGCTAAAGAGTCTTAAAGCCCTACTTTTCTCTTTTCACTTTTTCACAGGTGGTACACAGTATACCACATTTCTTTAAGGTGGTCATTGAAAATGCAAGCAGTGACTTCAGGCTCACACTAGGAGATAAAGAAAATCACACTGTATGGACCTGTGCGATTTCAAAAGGTTAGTTTTTGTTGAATAATTTTGAAAAAATTCCGAAACATCTATCTACACAACTTTAAATGTATTAAAGACGAGTATTTGTGAAGGCCAAATGTTGTGTTTTCTGAATATATTTCAAGCAAAACATAGAAGCACAGACTATTAAATGACCATTTAATTATGCATTTTGTTCCAGATGAGTACCAAAACTAAAACAGTGGAGAGAAACACCATGAGGAGGTAACAAAAGGAGGATTCTGGAGAATTACATTGCTATGAAATTGTAAGAGGGTCTGAAGAGTCCATATGACTAATCTGTTATATGATTTACATTATATATGGGGTTACAGATTTTAGCACTTACTTTTGGGGATTTATGGGATTTATGAAACTGTAAGAAGCAACATGCAAACAAAGAAAAAAACTCACTATAAGATCATTGCAGTACTGTACTTTTCAATGTAATCTTTCCTTTCTTCAATGTAAATATTCATTGTTTTGCATGATGGGTCAAGAAAACCCAATCGAATCCAATTAATCTTTGGTGTATTCACTGTAAGTCACTGATTATGTTTAAATGCTTTTTTATATTGTGTGTGATAGTTTTTATGAGAGTTTGTATGCAAAGAATAACTTGATAACTAGATTAGTGTGATTAATGAAGAGATTGAAGATGTGTCATCAGCTAAATGGTTAAAGCAGAACAGGCACCAGTCAAATGCTGGTAAAATATGCAAGTGGGTAATAGAGTTGTTTCACTCACCAGCCCAAAAACAATGGCAGTCTATTGAGTGGCAGCTAAAATTTGAACATTTGTGAGCTATTTTGCTGGTGGACACAAAAGTTAATTTTGTATCCTGGAGACATCCAAGCACAAAATCTTTAAATGGGTGACTTATTTTAGTCCTTTGTCATTATTTTTTTATTATTTTTCTGTTACCTGCCTTCTTGTCTTTGTAACAAAATAAGTATAGTCATCTTGATTTTAATTTCATTTTTTCATGAGCAAAAAAAAAAAAAAATCGATTGTAAACATCTACAAATAAGACATGTTCCGACTTATTAAAGTTTTAGTTCTGCAAAAATAAATAACCACTTTTAAAGAAAAATCTGTGTTATTGTGGTTGTATTTGCACATTCACGCTCATTAAGATTTTCAGGTGACCCTGATTAAATATACAGTATGAAAAGTCCAGACATTAAGAACAAAGTGGGTTAGGGGGGCCTTAAAGAGACAGTAACTAAATCAGCCTGTTTGGGACAGAGGCTTAACTGAGCTGCATGAAGAGCCAGTAAAAGATAGATAAGGACTTTTTTGAACTGTAAAACATTCAAAGATATTCCAGTAGAGCCCCGTAATATAAATATGAAGCTGTAAATGTGCATGACATAAAGATAACCAGATATCCTCACAACTTATGCAACAACTTATATGAGACATAATTGAGCATGGGAATGCCCATCATTCCATCATAATGTTCCTCGCCCTTATATACTCTAAACTTTCAAAATGTGAATAGATACCTAACCAAAACACAATGTTTACACACAGTGCTGAGCTGTATCTCAAATTAATCTACAGGTTCCCACATGTCAGAAAATGTATACCACTTCTATGTGGCAGATACTGTTGATCTGCAATCTCTTCCAATAAAGATCCCATGCCCCCCCCCCCCCCCCCCCCCGAAAAAAATAATAAAGTAAAATGGGTCTAAGGTGGGTCTCTAAGGGTTTTAATAAATAAATAAATACATTTAAGTTTAATTTAATTTGTGTTACGTTATATTCATATTATAATGATATTTTAATTTCAATAAGTGGTTAAACGTTGATCTTAATTTCTTTCTTACATGATTATTATTATTCCCTTCATAGACAAATACTGTATATTCATCAAAAAATACAACTTACTTTTGAGGGGCATGATCATGTGTACACTTTACAGTATATGTCATTCTTTTGTTCTTTTGTTGTATGGGTGTGTTGACTCACAGCACTTGAAACATGATCCCGCTGCTATGAGTTCAAGTATCAGACATCCTGTATGAAATCACACGACAGGGTGCAATAGAAACTGTTATACTGTTCATACTTCAGTGCACATGAGGAGAGATTTTTGTTTCGTTTCCTGAGTGACAGTTTAGTACCTTTTAAGGACACCACCGTATTTGATGGATGCCAGTAAAATATAGGACTGTTTTGACAGAAACGAAACTGAAACTGCTGTGAGTTAATAGAAAAAGGGGGAGAGACGGGAAGCGATAGACAGACCACACGTGAGAGGATGAGAGTAAAGTGCACTGAGGTAAGCTGATTTTCATATTGGTTTGTTTGTTTGTTTGTTTGTTTATTTGTTTGTTTGTTTGTTTGTTTGTTTGTTTGTTTACCTTAAAGCTCTTCGTTGGTTGCTGCTAAGATTATGAGGTAACATAACGTACAAATTATGACGCTGATTAGTTTTCCTGTTTGGCAAAAAAAATCTTAAAATCACGATTTTTAAGCATTTGAAAGAGATGATTTTGATTTTTGTAGTAACACTTAAGCACGAGGGTTTCTGTGGTTATTTACATTTTGATGCTGGTTGGTTGCACAAAGTTTAACCAGCGGATCTGACGGGTGTAATTGCACCTTGATAATGTGCACAATCATTTTAATTTGAGGCTGCAGCTGACACAGATGCCTGCTGCAGTCAGATGGCTTTACAGAGAGTCACCACAGTAAAGTAAAGGTTAGTATATAGAAGTATAGACGGTAGATGCTGGGAAGAATCACCCGTCTTTCTGGGGTTTATGCAATGCCAGAAAGGATAAAAAAAGTTAAAAGACAGGTTTAACATGACATAAAAGCGGTTACTGGCATCGCCACACCCTCTGCTGCGCCTCTCAGTCTGCTCAGTAGAGGGAAATATAACTTGCCCGTCTTAATTCCCAGGGCGTCTGATGCCGAGTTAAGAAAAGATAAGATAAACTTTTATTGATCCCACAGTGGGGAAAGTTCACCGCTACAGCAGCTCAAAAAGATAGGGATATGAGAAAAACAATTTTTTTAAAAACATATACAACAATAAAATTAAAAACCAAAAAAAGGACCTTAAAGTGCAATTATAGTGCAGCATTGTACAGTCTGGCTGCAGTGGGAATGAAAGTCCTGCGGAAGCGCTCCTTCTTACACTTGGGGTGTATGAGTCTAGATACATACATAAAGTCTAGATGCTATAAGAGGAACTGTTCCTGTGTTATGCCGACTTCTTCCTGCCCGCTAACTATTGCATGCACCTCACGGAAGCGCGCATACCTTAAGGGGAAACTAACCTACCAGACACAGAATGATTTTCTAAGGCAAATAATTGCTTAAAAACGATTTAAAAATATATGTATCTGGTTTATCCATGATGAGAAATTATCTAAAGTCTATAGTTTTCAAACGTTTAAAGTTTTATTATCTCTCAACATTTTTCATTTTTTTATGTGTTACTCATTATGCAGAGCGATCCATGTCAGTGTTATGTTATTGAATTAATGAGTCATGAAATGGTCAAGATGAAGCTACTTTTACCTGCTGTATACTGTTGGATTTTTTATATATATATATATATATATATATATATATATATTATTTTAACTTTTTTTTTTTTTTTGACAAAAAATAGAAAAAACCTACATACAAGATGGGTATACAGTACCTGACATTGTTACATGAAGTAATTGAATTAATAAAAGAAAGACAGAGGCTATATGAGGATATATACAATACTGTTGGATATTTTAAATTGTGCACTCTGTTTTATAAACTTCTATAAACTATAAACTTTCTCTTCTTCTTTTTGACAGTTCATTAAGGGACAAGACGCTTAAAGTCCAAGATGGCAAGTGGCCTGGCTCTGTCCACTGCTAAAAGTGGGAACATTTTTGTGGGAAGTGAAATAAGGGATTCCCTCTCACTGTTAGATGTTCTCTACGCAAATCAGTTCGAAGGAGAGTCTTTAGATCCAGAAGTTGTTGAGCAGACAGAGGAGACCTTTTACAGAGGTGCCCCTCCCAAATGGTTAAACTTTCACATTAGTGAACAGGCCGAGTCAGATAGCACTGGAACTTCTTTTATTAAACGTGATGGATACGATAGACTTAGACAACAAATTCAGAACAAAAGAAGGCTTCATGGAATATCAACTGTGAAACTGTTCCACCAACCAGGATGTGGAGGAACCACACTGGCCATGCAGGTGCTGTGGGACTTGAGGAAGACCTTCAGGTGCGCTGTTTTGACAGGTTCAACCTCAGACATCACAAATGTTGCGACAGAGGTGGTCCATCTTTTCACAGCAGGCAGTCGACGCAACCAGAACACTGTGCTGCTGCTACTGAATGATGAGCATAATCTGGAAAATCTCCAAGACAGCATTATGGAAAAGATGGCTGAACAGAAGACATTTACCACTATGCCTGTGGTAATCTTCCTCACCTGTGTAAGAAAGAATGCTGTTCTACAAAATGACCATGTCGTCCTTCAAAAAGTACTCTCTGACACAGAGAAACAGAAGTTTAATGAGAAAAAGGAAGAGCTGATCAAAAAGTATAGGGATAGATGCGGACAGTTTCATGGCTTTAACATAATGCAAACTAATTTCTCTCAAGCGTACGTTGAACAAGCATGCACAGTATTCAGTACAGTCCAAAGATCAAAGAAATCACTGAAGACCCAGCTTGCTACCTTCCTGTCCCTGCTGAATGCCTATGTACCAGGTTCATATCTCCTTGAGTCTCAGTGCCTGGACTTCCTCCAACATGAAGACTCCATCAATGGACACCTTTCACTGGAGGACAGAATGAGACCCTTTAGTCACCTCATCATCACTTTCCAACATGATGCAAGATCTGGAAAAAAAGTCTGTATGGCTCATCCAATGATTGCACAATGTTGTACTGAACTGATGGGTGACGCAGGTGTGACCAGAAGCGACACAGCAAGAAACTTCTTGAACTGTCTGTGTAGAGACGAAGTTTCTCCATGGTTGCTTGGTTTCGTCAAAGACATGCTGACCAAGAGAGAGATGAAAGTAGAAGAGAACCCAGTCAAAGGTAAGGAGGTTAAAGAAGAGCGAGAAAGGTTTTCAAGACTCATTCTCGATATTCAAAGTAAGGAGTGTGAAGTCCATACTGCATCAGTTTTGAAGATGGCGTCAATGATATTTTTACAAAATCCTTTTTTCCCACAAGCACTTGCTCGTTTTTATTACATCGAACTAAAAGACTTCAATAAGGCAGAAAGCTGGGCAAAAGAAGCTAAAGAAAGAGATCCCAAAAAATCATTTGTTGCTGATACTCTGGGTCAAGTCTACAAGAACCAACTGAAGAACAAAGAGTTTTCTACCAAACCGAGAGAAATTTTGAAACTTGCCACAAAGGCTATTCGAGCCTTCAAAGATGAGGAACAGCTTGCTGAAAATGAATATGGTGCAGACATGGCAGAAGATGGCAATACCAAAGTCTTCCATATTTTTAACACCAGAGGGCAGTTTGGTTACCTGCAGGTTTGCAATCTGATATATGACCGACTTGTTGCACAGAACGAAATCTGGAAAAGAGTTCTCACAAACAATGTGTCCATGGGCTCAGTCCTTGGATCATTAGGAGACAACAAACTCTACAGATTTAACCATCTCATAAGCAGCCTCAGAGATGAGGTTGAGAAAAAATGCAACTTTTTAAATGCCTATCTTACTTTCTCAAAGCCTGGCATGCAAAAAGATGATCCATCATACATTCAGAGGGACGTGTCATCATGCTACTTGAAGTATGCTGAGCATCCACTACCTGACCTGATTTCAGATATCATGGACAAATGTGAAGATAATGTGGAAGAGAACATGTCACCAAGTGATGAAGACTCCCCTGAATCTCACATCATTGCCCTCCTCAAAGAGTGGGCAGAGGACAACAAGAACAATTCCTCTGACCTAATGCTAGTCACTCAAAAAATTAACCACTCCTATGAGTGTACATATGCAAAGTACCTTCGATCAAGGTACCTCCGTCCTTTATTTTACCTTGGCAAAGATGAGGCTTTGAGCAGAATTGCCCCAACAAACAGCAGTCAGTTTTTGCTTGAGAATGAGGACCCCGAATTCATCAATTACATGACAAACAACGATAAGATTTTTAAAGATCTGAGGGTCCACAAAAAACTCTTTAAATTTCATGGAATAGTCCACAACTACAAACTTTTTGCAAACTTAGGGGGCATGACGATCAATGCCAACATACGAGACAGCCTCTGGATTCAACGTGAGGTTTCCTTCTACCTTGGATTTACCATCAGAGGTCCGGTAGCCTTTGGTATCCAGACAAACTACACCAAACAGGGTAGGAAACCTCTATTTGCTGTAATTAATATAGTTTCCATATGTTCAACTTACATCCACACCGGATGATAATCAATTTTAATTTTGTTTTACAGCAGCTGTTGACATTACAATAGGTCAAAATAACGCTCTCTTGATTATATATTTCACCATTTCCACCAGTGAACTGGTTGTTCTTTCTATAAATCATCAGTAAAATATTAGATACCAGGAAAGAATCAGGAAACTTAGTGACTAAGTGTTAATGCTTTATACTGTATCAGGAAAAATACCAATGATAAAGTGGAAAAATGAATATTTCACAATGATTGTAATGTTATTATGTGTTTGTATCTTCATATGTGTTATGATAAGGGCCAAGAAGCTGTGCCTCTTGTGGTGGTGTCACGGTAAGAATATTTTTCTAATTGTTGTTTTTTAAATCAAAAATGGTTGTTTCAACAACAACAAAAAACCTCACAATTGTGGTCTCCTTAAACAGGACTCCAACTGGACTGTAACCACACCTGAATGCAGGACAGAGCGTGCTCTCCCAACCTACAGGTAAGAACATGGATAAAGAAAAAACAAAGTCAAGGCTGCGAAGGCTTAATAACATTTTTAACTGCAGGGCCTGTACTACGAAGCAAGTTCAGTATACCCTGGATATCTTTTCATTATCTGGCTTCTCAGAACCTGACCATGGATATAACTTGTACTATGAAGTCAACTCCAGGTTTTCCTATCCAGCTATCCAGATCATTAATTACAAGCGACCTCAGAACTATAAATGAAGTAGGACTACATATAATATGAAATGAGACTGTGAGCTATATGCTGCAAACATCTCTTTCGGGGGCAGCAACACGTCATATTCTGAAAGTTAAATGTAAACGGCAGCCTGTAATCATATAGATGTAAGAACATGTAGAAACACTACAAATCATTTCCATATATTAAATATAGGCTAAGACTTCATGGCATTGTCCATGTCAGGATCCTGTGGGAATGGTGACTCCTTTTATGCAGTGATTTGATTGGTCAGTGGTCAGGGTGCAGACACATGTTGATGTGATCCTGCTCCAGAGCAGGTTGAATGTTCAGCATTAGTTACCATGGTATGTACCCCAGTAAGAAGTCCACCATTGTATGACTTAAAACCCAGAATTAAACTTAAAATGACCTTGCTAACCCCAAATTTTACTTCATAGTACAGGCTCCAGGAGTAAAACTGGGATCCCCCACATATCCTTCTGTCAATGCTGTATTTGATATTGTTACATTTCATGTAACAGAAGAATATGTTTTTCTTGTCACAACCTTAGGTTGCAGTCTGAAGCAGGACAGTTCAAATGCAGTGTATCTGGACTACGCTGGGTTTGTAAGAAAAAAGTCATCTTCACATACCAGTTTAAATCTTGGGAGGAACACCGACAGAAGCTGAACTTGGTGCATTGCAAACCAGGAGGTCCCCTGATGAATATTAGAGTCATAGTTGGAGAGCTTGACGAAGTGCATTTCCCACACTGGATCTGTATAGGTGAGTGAACATGAAGATAAAAACTAGAGAATTTACTCAAGTTCTTCAGCATGTGTATGATTATTATGATGCTGCTCTTTTTCCTGCTAAATGTATTTCCTTCTTGTATCATCCTCAGATGGCTTCCCTCAAGTTTCAGACATGTTTGCAGTTCTACACAAAGGCCAATCTGGACACTTCCTAGAAGAAGTGTCAGAGGTCACATCGTCACATGTCAGATTATTCCAGCCCAGCTTCCCTACAAATGGAGTCATGATAGCTGATGGATTTCCAGTGAAGGCCCACTGTAACGTCTTGATTTATCAGGCCAACCGGAGGCAACTCACATTGCACATTTATGTGATCATTCGTGATCCTGATCGACTACAGGTCAATTCAGTTGTCCTAATAATCAGTAAATACTGTGTAATGCATAATTAGCAAAAGATAAATTTGCTCTTTAAGTTGCAAGCACATTTAAGAATGTTTCTTAAACAGGAAGTGGAGCAAATGGAAAAGGCCAGAAAATCCCAAATGATCCAGAAGCCAAACCCAGAGAAGTCCCTTACAACGCTGGATTCATTCATCCTCACAACTGATGCAGACGCTGCAGAAATCTCGGTTAGACTTTTTTTTTTAAAACTAATACACGGGTCTATTGAGTTTAATAGCTACTACATGCCATGGATTACTAAAGTATCACACCATAACCTGTTTTGAGTTACAAGATATAAAACATATTGCTTTACTCTCACGAGCTGCTAAAGATAAAATAAAACAGATCAATGATCAGAAGACTGTTCTGTATATTACTGGTATCATATTGCTTTAACAAACATAATTGTTGCCAGTATTATGTTTACAGGTAATGTTTTTTTCTAATGAATGAACCACTACATTTATGTACTGCACTTTAGACCTAGAAGACACAATGCATTGACACCAGAGATCTGAGTTCGCATCCTGAGTCCTGCATGTTGTCAGGTTTAGAGAAGTATATTGCAGATATTTGATGAAAAAGTTGTCTCTACGCATTTTACTTATACAACAGTATCAGTATTTTTGCATCTTGCCAAACACATTAAAGGGGACATGTTGTCATATGTCTATGTCAAATACTGTCAAAGTTTCAAAACTTGAATTTAATATATGTAGACATTTTCATGTCATATCCAGGGCAAGTGTCTGCATAAAGGGCCGGAATAAGATAAATATGGAATTTTTTTAACCTGTAAATAATGCAAAGATATTTCAGTAGACCTTCAAATGTATATGTCACCTTTTACATTTTTGTCATTTGAGTTTGACAAAATGTATTTGCTGTTGCAATTTAGTCGTATATAAACAAAGTAACACTTTGTTTCAGGCAAAAGATGGTTATTTGCCTTGAAGTTAGCCTTGTTGAAGAACATGTATGTGGCACAAATTCAAGTCTTAGTTAAAGCTGGTCTGTTCTATGTGAGCAGCATGTCTGCATGTCTACTCTTATTTCTAATGAAGAAAACATCAGTATTTACAGACATCCTTTCTGGACGGAAATATGTAAAATTTGCAAACACATAACGTACTAAATTAGTCAAAGTCATGTCAACAAAAAGGAATCATAAACTTTAGCTAAAGAGTCTTAAAGTTCTACCTTTCTCTTAATATTTTTCTTCAGTTGGGAAACGGTACACCAAATTTCTTTAAGGTGGTCATTGAAAATGCAGACAGTGACTTCAAGCTAACACTAGGAGATGGAGAGAATCACACTGTGTGGACCTGTGAGATTTCAAAAGGTTAGTGGTTATTACATTATTTAGAAGATTTACTACACATCTACCTAAAATGTATTAAAGACAATATACATTTTTAGTGAAGCAGAAATCTTGTGTAATCTGAATATATTTCAAGCAAAACATTTAGAAACACAAATAACCAAATGACCATTTAAGTCTACTTTTTTTTTCAGATGAGTACCGAAATTAAAACAGTGGAGAGAAACACTGTGCAGAGGTAACAAAAGGAGGAGGAGCATTCTGGAGAATTACATTACTGTGAAATTGTCTGAAGAGTCTAAAAAGTCACAAAATGATATTACATCTGTATATTCTGATTTAAAATCTTTAAGACGTTTGCAAAAATCTATTCTGCAATTTATTTTATATATGAGGTTACATAGTTAAGCACTTCCTTTTGGGAATTTAAGGGATTAATGAAACTATAAGAAGTAACATTCAAACAAAGAAATGACTACTTTTTCTTATTAGTTACTGTACTCATTTTATTTATTATTTATTACCTGCTCGTGCTCTGTTATAAAGTATTATATTTTATTCTTATTTTTGATCTGTAATGCACTGTCAGTTGCGGCACTCCCAATTTCGTTGTACAGGTGACTGTACAATGACAATAAAGGCGATCTTATCTCTTATCTTATCTTAACTTTACAATGTTATCTTTCCTTTTTTCTAAGTAAATATTAATTATTTTGCAAGATGTGTCAACTTAACCCCAATTTAATGGTGAAGGAAATACTTTGGTGCATTTTTAAAGGCACAGATTATGTTGTTTAAATGTGTTTATATTGTGTGGGACAGTTCATAAGAAAACGTGTTGCTGAAATGTCCTTGACTAAAGACTAAGAAGTTATCCAAGTACAAACATTTATTATGAAATAGGTCAATTATATTAATCATGTGTCATGTGTTTTTTTCCATGTCCCATGTGTCCTTTTTTTCTTGTCTCAAAATAAGTATGTGTCAAAATAAGTATGGTCTGTATATAAATGTATGATGATATGATGACTCTTGACATCCACCATGTATTTCTGCAAAAATAAATCTACTCCTTTTAAAGACAAATGTGGTATTGCATTGGTTGTATTTGCATGTTGACAATCATTCAGAATTTTAGGTGAATTTGATGAAATATATAATATGAAAAGTCTATACATTATACATGGATGGAAATATAAAATGCACAGACTAATCTCACAGTAATATTTGGCATTTTATTTGAGCAACCTACTCCTGGAATAATACAAAGTACAAATATTTCATGATAATATATCTGCTTATATGAGGTGTTCAGCCTCTTTGTGTCATTGACCAGTTGACACAAAACCACAGATATCAGAATTTAAGTAATTTTTTATTCAGGTAGACAGTCATTTAAGGGTCTATCAACTCCTGTTGCTTTTCTGACACAGTGAACAGTCATCTTTATGGAAACATGACCTTTCCACAGAGTTAAATACAAATATTTGTGTTCATATTGTGTTCCATGAGTTATAGTCATCTTAATTAAAGCATTCAATTAAGTCAGAAAGAAAGTGTTTATTATAACAGCTATTCTAGTTTAATTACTGCAATTACAAATTGTGCTTCTGCCTTTTGACTTACTTCTCGTTCTGGTCTAGAAAAAGCATTGCTAACTGTCATATATTGAGGAAGTGGACCCTGACAGGGCAGTTCAGGGCAAAGTCCCTCTGACTAAGATTACAGAAAGGAGACTGTGAAAGTTTGAGTTTGAGGAAGTCACGCAACTCTTGGGAGAAGTAGATGTCCGACCAAAGATTAAGGTCTGGTTATTTATACATTTATATTTTTTTGTTAGGTTTAGCTTTTTAGTTTGGTATTTTTAAATTTTAGCTTTAGGTACTTTAACTCTATGACTCTTTAAAAAGCTAAAGAAAATAGTGCGAGACATTCTTGCCACATTTGGGACTACTGGCTCATCCACTGTACTGTATGTGAGGCAATCCTTAATAATTCCTATTATAGTACAGATTCATGCTACTTTTTATTGGAAGTGGGAAAGTTTACCCAAAATACTTTGTCAAGCATTGGTTTGAGCTCAAAGTATTTTCTCATATTATTTGACATTGAGGCATATTAGCTACTCGTAGGACGTGACAATGCGGAAGTTGCAGCAAGAGGACACCTAACATTTGCTCGGGTAGGCAGTTTATTAACAGATTAAACATATTATGTGAGACAACATGCCTGCTAAAGTGAGAAATGTTTTTAATAGTGGTGAGGAGAGATTGGTTGCCATATATGCACACAGTAATGAATGTTTCCAGCGAACAGCTTGCAGATAAAACTACAAGCCTCTAGTGGTTTAAGGATTTTGTGGAGTTATATTCTTAATATATTAATTGCATAGTGATGTTTCATGTTTATTTTTATTTTTCGTTATGTGGTCACGACATTAAGCATGCTGCTGGTTTGGGTGCTAATATGAAGTAGAGGTACAGCATATTGGTTTGATAATTGTATTAAAGTTACTGTTCTTATTTAAATATACCTGATTATATATCTTATATATTGTTATGGGACTATCTCCAAGTGCAATATTGTCTGTGACTGTTTTTCCCACTTTAAGAGTTTGGTTGGATTACAGGCCTTTGTTTCCAATTTTTTTTGTTTTATTGTTTTAAATTAATTTTGTTTTGTTTGATTGAGTTCTTTTCTTGTCTTTTCTTTTCTTTTTTGTAATTATTTAAAGGGCTTGGTGCAATCCTGGATCTGTAGCTAAATCATCCAGGTGTTAAAATTCAAAGATGCACTCAGATGAGTCAACATTGTTGATGTGAAATCACGATACATCTACTCTGCTCCACATATTTCACACCTGACAAGATTATCCTTTTTTTCCCCCAAACTTGACTTGTGCATAATGACAGGCAGAAGTAAAAATTCACTGTGTAGGCCTTGATTTCAACACAATGTGGAAGTGGTTTACTTACTAAAGAGCTCCTCCTAGTGGCTGAAAGTGAAAATTGCTCTCCAGTAGCTGTTGGTATATTTATTTCTCATGTTTTTCTCTACAGATGAATATAGTCTCTTGATGTAGATGATGTGGGTTCACCAGGTAAGCATCTGCAAAGATATTATATTTTGTGTGTGTGTGTGTGTGTGTGTGTGTGTGTGTGTGTGTGTGTGTGTGTGTGTGTGTGTGTGTGTGTGTGTGTGTGTGTGTGTGTGTGTGTGTGTGTGTGTGTGTGTGTGTGTGTGTGTGTGTGTGTGTATAGCTTTTACTGACTTTACTAAGAGTAATCATAAAAAAATACAATATCAACTCACACAAAATGTTGAATTTGTTTCAAGGTACTTGCTCTTCTATAAATTAATCTAAGAAGAATATGGAGCCGTCATTCAAGTCAGCTGTGAAAACTACAAGGTAAAATGAAAATAAAAACTAACAGTCTGTTAACTTAGCAGTTTTGTTGTTGCATTTAGGAATTCTCATTTTAGTAGTAAAATACAGTACAAAAACTTGTATTTTTTCAGGAAAGGGTCATCCAAGGGTATATATAAACATTGTCAATACAAATAAAGAACCCAATCGGTTGAGCAAACGTATAAAACTCGTTTTTGATTTTTAGTGGGAAAAAAACTTACTTAAGAATACATATATTATCATCACATTAAGATGTTGATGTATATGTGGCACATAAATTAATCTTGTGTTTTCCACAGGGGCCCACCAATAAATTCAAAGGTACCCAGTTGGCAGTCTGCCTTGGTTCAAAAAACTGACCTGGACTCCATATTTACGGTATGTAAATGTTTGTATCAATATTTGACTTCAGCTTTCAATCTGAAAACATTATTGCCTGTAGATGTTGCTATGCAGGTCCCATTCATGATTAAAGATGCAGTGAACTTGCACAACAGTAAGGTAATCTTTATCTAGAAATAAAGGCAACATCAGCACCTGTGAGTGCATCATAGACTGTATATAAGAAATGGACGTAACATCCGTGACGTCACCCATTGGTTTGTGGACTGCTGCTCGGAAGCAGGTCCTTTTGTCTGTTACTGAAATGAAGCTCTCCTGTGGGAGCTGAACTGGAGAGCTTCACTTCAGTAACAGACAAAAGGACCCTGAACAAACTGCTCACCATCATGGACAATGAAGGTCATCCACTTCACAACACCATCATCCAGTAAAAGAGCATGATCAGCTGGAGACTACGCTCACTGTCATGCAAAACTGACAGACTGAGTAACTGATTTGTCCCCAGGGCCGTACAACTGTACAATCTGGCAATAAAAGGACCCTCACAGCCACAGCCTGGACTAAATTCACTAAAAATTGTAAATTTAAATTGTAAAAAGTATATTCACCAAATTTTATTGATTATTTATCTCTTTATCTCTTTATTTATTTTTTTATTTTTACTTTTATTTTATTTCTGCACTTTATCATACAGCCTCATCCTCAGACCTTGTTGTTCTTATTTTAGTATTTTAGTTTTTAGTATTTAGTTTTTAGTATTTAGTATTTAGTATTTAGTATTTAGTATTTAGTTTTTATTCTTATTTAGTATTTAGTATTTAGTATAGTATTTTGTATTTTGTATTTAATGTTGTAGTATATTGTTCTTTGATGTCTTTGTGTATTAAGCTGCTGGACCCTAAATTTCCCCAAGGGGATCAATAAAGTTTTCATCTATCATCTATCTATCTAAGCCAATAGTATCGGATCTGAGCAGCGCCATCTTGAACATTGCAGGTGCATGCCGGGAAAAATAAAAACACGGATTCTACTTATATGGGCATCAGGAGGGGCATGAGGCGCCCTCCTGAACTTGTGAACCAATCAACCTGTCAATCACGACGTAGCCACGCCCTAATGCATTGCATACCCTGCTTTATCGTCAAATATAAAATCAGGGAGGCCAAAATGTCACAAATGAACATCATACTGCATTGAAGAAGGCTTTAAACTAGCGATTGAGACCATAAACACATTTTGAAAACGTTTACTGAGGTTAGAAATCAAGTGAGAAGTTGGTGAATTATCCATTGACTTGTATAGACACGGAAGTCCTTTTGACACCAACGGTCGCCCCCTGGTGGCCTTTTTATAGAATGCAGTTTTAAATTACTTCCGCGTTTGCATCATTTCAGAGGACCGGAACTCCCCGCCTGGACTGCATACACCACTGACTTTTTTTTAAGCAATGGTTGTCTGAACAGAGGTAAAAGAAAAGCAGGCTTCCCGTTAGAGCCAGTCTGTGCCAATCTTTTACCCCTTCTAGTAGCATTTCCCTCCCGTTAAAATGCTTCTTTCTGTAGCACCCTTCTCCACATTAAGGGTTAGGATTTATATAGGCTGTAACAGAGATAAATGGTGGATGGATTAGGATAAAATTGGGCTCAAGTTAGGGTAAGCATCACAGAAAACAACTGTTTGAGTTTGGGGATAAGGTTGATTTCAGGTCAAGGTGAGGGGAAAGTTAAGGAAACAGAGCTTCCACACAGTGGGAAAATACTACATAGTTTAACTTAATCTGTAGGTCTACAAAGCAATATAGTTGGTTACATGCTGCTTAGCCTTGGAAGTAGCACTACTAGTAGTAGTTACTTATGAAGGTAGTAAGCTAGTTAGCTAGGTATGCTAGCGATTGCACTCAATTTAGAAATTCCAGCATTTCTGCCAAAATAAACTGTAAAGAACCCAAAGATCTTTTTGAACATGGACTTATAAGAATAACAACTTGTCTCCATAATTTATAAATATATCTTCATTTAGGAAACTTGACTTGGCAATATAAAATTTAAGTGGGTGGTTTTGATTCTGCACAAATACATATATGCACGAGTGTTATTCACAGAACAGAGCCCAGCAAGGTCATGAATGTATGATGAATTTGGCAATTTAATTATGCCCATCATTTTAATATTATATCTATTACTTATATATTTTTTTTTGTTTCAGCGGCTTGAGGAGATCATTGGCAGTTTTGTAAAGGACCAACTTGCAAGATTTCATAGGGCACTGGGTACAGATCACCCAAAATGTGAGGATAAAGATGTGGCATATGGTGAAAATGAAGAGCACAAAGAGGCCTTTCTAAGGATCACGCAGCATATCTTGAGGAATATGAAACAGGATGATCTAGCTGATGGTCTGCAAAAAAGTAAGTGGCTTTTTTAATCAACATAATATAAATAAATGAACATTGAAACGGTTTACGTTGCCAAAGTATAGCAAACCTTTCTTGTGGGGATCTACTACTTACTCAGAGTGAGGAAAACTTTTTTTTTCTGTTTATTAGGAATCGCCACGTGCAAGCATCATCTCAAATATAGACTGTGGGAAAAAAATCAGCAATTGTTTGGGTGGACTGATGACGAAAGTAACCCAACCCATCAAGATCAGATCTACACAGAGGCCTACATTACAGAAGATGGGAATAGAGAGATTGAAACAGGATCCATGAGAAAATCAAGACCAGAAACAACAATCAGATGTGAGGACATCTTTAAACCCTCAACTGGAAGAGATCAACCTGTTCGAACAGTGATGACTTACGGAGTGTCCGGCATTGGGAAATCAATCTCAACTCAAAAGTTCATTTGGGACTGGGTTATAGGCAGTTCCAACCAGGATATAGACTTTACATTTCCATTCACTTTCCATGAGCTGAATTTGTTGAGAGAAAAAAAGTACAGCTTAGTGAGACTTCTTCATGACTTCTTTGGTGAAACCAAGAAAGCAGGAATCGACAGATTTGACCATTTCCGGGTTCTGTTCATCTTTGACGGTCTAGATGAGTGTCAACTTTCTTTGGACTTTCTTAATAGTGAGATTGTGACTGATGCAACAGAGCCGACTTCAGTGGACTTGTTAATGACAAACCTGATCAGGGGGACACTGCTTCCCTCTGCTCGCCTCTGGATAACTGCTCGACCCTCAGCAGTCACTCTGATCCCTCGAGAGCTTGTTGACAAGGTGACAGAGATCAGAGGGTTCACTGACCCACAAAGGGAGGATTACTTCAGGAAGAGATTCAGACAGACAGCCATGGCCTCAAACATGATCGATACCATCAAGACCTCACAAACGCTTAACAACATGTGCCACATCCCACTCTTCTGCAAGACCGTTGCTACAGTTTTTGGGAATATGTTGACAACTAAGGAAAGCCAAGAGCTACCAAAGTCCCTGACTGTGTTTTACATCCAGTTCTTGTTGGTTGAATCCAAACTCCTCTTCAGATATTGCAGAAATGATGACCCAGTCTGGAACGCAAAGACAAAGAAGATGGTTCTGTCCCTGGGAAAACTGGCTTTTGAGCAGATGTTGAAAGGCAACCTGATTTTCTATGAGAAAGATCTGAGAGAGTATGGCATCGATATCAGAACATCCTCAGTGTACTCAGGAGTGTTTACACAGATCTTTCATAAGAACTCAAGGCTCAAGTTGTTCAGTTTTGTCCATTTGAGCATTCAGGAGTTTCTAGCTGCTCTTTATGTCCAGATGACATTCAACAACTATGGTGTCAATCTTTTGTCAGACACACAAACAACCTCTTGGTGGCCTTTGTCAGTCAGATACAAACCTGCAGCCAAAGACGTCTACCAGAGTGCTGTGAAAAAGGCCCTAGAGAGTCCATCTGGACACCTGGACTTGTTTCTCCGCTTCCTCCTGGGGCTTTCACTGAAAACCAACCAGGCTCTCCTTCAAGGTCTGCTGAAACCAATGAGAAATAGCTCAAGGACCATTCAGGAAACAGTGCAGTACATCAAGGAGAAAATGAATGAAAACCTCTCCCCAGAGAAAAGCATCAATCTGCTTCACTGCTTAAATGAGATGAATTACCATTCCCTGGTACAAGAGATTCAACATTATCTGAGTTCAGAAGGTCTTCCCACAGGTCAACTGTCTCCTGCTCAGTGGTCAGCACTGGTCTTCATTTTACTGTCATCAGAAAATGATCTGGATGTTTTTGACCTGAAGAAATACTCTGCTTCAGAGGAGGGTCTGCTGAGGCTGCTGCCAGTAGTCAAAGCCTCCTATGTATCTCTGTAAGTGAACAAATAAGTGGCTATGTCAACATCAATTTTCCCTTTTTTTTTTTACAAAGAACCGTAAATATTTGTGTGTTTGTGTTTTTGCATGTTTTTGAAGGTTGAATGGCTGCAAGCTGACAGAGAGAAGCTGTGAAGTTTTGGCCTCAGTTCTCTGTTCCCCATCCTGTAACCTGAGAGAGCTTGACCTGAGTAACAATGACCTGGGGGATTCAGGAGTGGAACTGCTCTCTGCTGGGCTGGAGAGTCCAAACTCTAGACTCAAAACTCTCAGGTCAAGATAACTATAAAGGGTGACCCCAAACATTTAACAGTTTTAGTTGTATGGCCTGTTTTACTATTGTATTACATGCCAAGCAATCTAATGTTTGTACAAGTCGGATGTCTTTCTCCCAACTCCTAACTTTAGTTCAACTGAGCATGAATTATGAATGCTTTATATAATGTAGGTTTATTCACGATATATATTTATATAGGCTACTATATATAGGGTGAATGTAAGTATTACAATTCACTAGCACCACAATCGATAGCCTCTTCAAACCAGATACAACAAAAACGCAATCTTCATAGGGGTAGGATTTATAGCAGTGCCTTTGTATAACTGCATGAATTTTTGCTCGGACTTCATAAATTGTCAATTGATGCAGTGTTTCCACACTGGCTGTGCCCCATAACTTGCTGTTATAATATTTAATTATGTTAGATAAAGAAATTAAAATTTCTCAACGACTTCAATGAAAGAAGAGCCTAAATTTAACGACATGTTATAATCACATTAAACATTAGTAACTATTTTCACACGCATGTTATCTCTTTAAAGGTTGAAGAACTGTAATCTGAAGGAGGGAAGCTGTAACACTCTGGCCTCAGCACTGAGTTCTCTGTCATGTAGTATAAGAGAGCTGGATCTGAGTTACAACAATCTTGAGGATTCAGGACTGAAGCGGCTTGCTGCTGGAATAGAGAGTCCAAACTGTGCCCTACGAACTCTCAGGTAAATGGTAAATGAACTGTACGTATATAGCATTTGTTTTAGTCTTTTTGACCACTTAAAAGCACTTTCACACTACATGTCACATTCACCCATTCATACACACATTCACACACCGTTGACCCAGGCATCGGGAGCAATTTGGTGTCTTGCCCAAGGACACATCAATATGTGGACTGGAGGAGCTGGCAATCAAACCGCCAATCTTCCAATTGGTGGATGACTGGTCTACCTCCTGAGCCACAGTGCACTGTATTAATTTGATTGGGAAGCCATATAACATTTTCAAATATCTTGAATTTCAGAATAGCCACCCACACTGGGCACAAAAAGTAAGGATCGCTGTTGACATAATATTTAATACCACTCAATAGGGTGAAACAACTTACCTGGCAAAAATCCACCACCCGGCAATACTTATTTTATCTATTAATAAACACATTATGTCTCATTTGTTTAAATCTGTACAAAAACCAAAGTGAAAGAAAAATAAGTTGTGATTTTACTGGGGATTATGTGTGCTATTATTCCTTAGCAGGTTAAGGTGACTTCCTGTGTCAATGCCCCTGACTATTTATGGGTGTAGGTTTTATGTATCGAGTAAACAAACAAGATAAACCATTTTAATTCATAAGCTATAAGGGTGCTGATAGGTGGACTTTGTTACCTTTGGACAGAGCCAGGCTAGCTATTTCTCCATTTATGGTCTTAGTGCTAAGCTAAGATAACCAACTGCTGGCTCTTATTTAACTGTAGAGATATGTGTTATCAATCTTCTCCTTTACCTTTTTTAACCCTTAACTAAACAAATTGTTCAGAACTGCTAGAAGACGTAGTGTTTTGTGTGCACCCAGACTTTCCGGCTGTCTGGTCACAGAGGAAGGTTGTGTTGCTTTGGCTTCTGCCCTGAAATCCAACCCCTCCCATCTGAGAGAGCTGGATCTGAGCTATAATCACCCGGGAGATTTAGGAGTGAAGCTGCTCTCTGAAGGACTGGAGGATCCTCACTGGAGACTGAAAACCCTTAGGTAACAAGACACCTCCTTAAACAAGGCCAAGAGTTCACACATTATTAATAATAATTTGAGAATTATTGTTTTAGCTCTTTAGTGGTCATGTCTAATCGGTAGTCATAGATATTCAATGCTTGTTTTTATTTTAAAGAATGTGTTGGTCTGACTATTTTCTCTCAGGGTTGACCATGATGGAGAGACGTTCAGACAGAGTAAGTGTATATGTGTGTCTGTGCGTCCTGTGTAGACATTCCCAATAAAGTTAATAATTTCAATACTTACAAAATACTCATCTGCATAGGTTCTTTTTCTTCTTCTTCTTCTTCTTAGACATTCAGACATCTTTACAATCCAATGACATTAAACCACCACATGTGTTTTAAATATCTGAAATAGTTAACTGTACTTACAATTGTTCAGCAACCATATGATATTAATTCATCAATGTCAAAGGGTCTTCTGAAAAGTTGGAGGCTGAAGCTGTTGCCAGTGTTATGGTGAGTTATTTGTTGTTTTTTAAATATAAATCTTTATTGTAAAACATATATGTAATATATTAGTATGTCTGTAAAACAGGTGGAACTCCTGCTCATTAAAAATGTTCTACCTTCTAAAACAGGACGTCAGTGACTGGACTGAACATGAACCTGTAGTCAACACTGTGGATGAGTTTCAAACTTATAGGTAAAAATAAACCAGACAAATTAATTTTAGGTTACAATAACTATATAGCAAAACTCTGTGTTTCATCGAGTAGCAAATCAACAACTTCTTTTCTTTTTCAAACCTTAGCCTACAGTGTGACGCAGGTCACTTTGAGTGCAGTGTGTCTTCCATGCGCTGGGTTTGTAAAGAGAAGGTCAGCTTCAACTACAAGTTCTGCTCTTGGGATGAGCACAGGGAGAGGCCTGCATGCATGGATTACATACCAGGAGGACCCCTAATGGACATCACAGTCACAACCGGGAAGTTAGAGGAGGTGCATCTCCCACACTGGATATGTACAGGTAAGATAACCTTATTTATCATTGTACAACATGCAAATATATACATTGATCTATCGTTGTACAATTTTTATTTTATTTGTTTATTTTGCATATGACGTCCCCACAATTTCGGACAATTTTGCAGTACTGCATGTAGATACCAGTGGAGATTACGTGGAAAAAGTGTCTGAAGTGACATCATCCCATGTCAAATTACTCCAGCCAGTTTTCTCTCCAAGAGGGGTCATGATCAGTAAGAAACTGGGATTCTCAGTAAAAGTTTTCTATGATGTGTTAATATTCAAGTAAAAACAAAGCATCCCTCACCCTGCATGTTTACCTGCTGCCACCTGATCCGGTCGTACAACAGGTTATTTGTTTTTGTCACAGTAATAATAGGAACCATTAGAAAAATATAGCAGAAAAATTTTGGGATTTACTGTGAAATAAAAGACTACATGGAAACTGTCAATTTAAGCACTTATAGCAAAAATTAAATGAAAACATTTTTCCCTCACAGGCAGTGGAGAGACAGGAAAACTCTGATGCATCCAGAAGAATTCGAAAGCCGAGCCCCGACAAGCCCCTTCAGATGGAGAATAATTTCTTCCTCACAACAGACACAACCATTTCAGAAATCTGCCCCAATGTATGTATTAACTGTTAAAACTGTTACAACATTAATGTGTGTATAACAAACATCTACGGCCTTAAATCTGAAGCCTTTTACCAATATTTCCTCTACAGAAACTGAAGCTCACATGTGAGAGGAAAAACCCCAATTTCTTTGAAATGTTCATAAGAAATGCAAACAGTGACTTCAGCCTAAAACTTGAAGGTGAACAAAAGAGAAATAAGAGAAAGGAAACGGTCTGGACCTGCATGATTCGAAAGGGTACGCGGCTTGTAAATAGTTTCACATATAATTCATGTTTAATCTTAACCCATACCACCGTTGTCCTGTCGAAATTCAAGTGGACATATACACATTTACAGGTCTATATTTTAATCTGGATGATATTACAAGTCTTTAACTCTAACTCTACTTTCTGAATCATATTTCATTGACTCACTCATACTTCAAACAACACCTCAGCCCACCATAGTGCCAGATATAGTGTAAGCGCAGAGTTATGCAGCCACTCATTTCAGCCTCTGTCTGAAATGGGCCGTTCCTTCAGTAGGATTTCACAGTTTGTTTGTTTTTTCATTTTTACTTAAAATGTCATCTTCTCAAATACACGTACGAGCCTCAATTCAAATCCAAAATATGAGTGAACATCACAAACATCACATGGAAAAACCTTAGCAATATAGGGTACAGACAGCCATTTATGGGCTTGCATGATGAGACAACAGTGTGATGTTTCTAGATAGGTTGAAGCCCTGGCTTTTGACCTGCAGGGAGCATTTCTACATACGTAAACCTCAAGTTTTTGGAGCTTTGACCATGTTTAACTTAGACATCTGACATCATGAAAGAACATAAATAACAGAAAATCTGAAAATGTGTTGCCTTTAACATATTAGGACACCATTTAATTGAAATAACCATTAACTAACATGCAATTTAATCGCCAATTTATTTCAGATGACTACCAAAAAGGAAGCAGTTATCAAGAACAAGGTAAGATATTAAATACAATTTACTAAAAACAGACATAACATTTTTTTACATCTGTAATATACCGACATTAACTGACAAACATGTACATATTAATTATGCTGCCATTAACTTCTAACAAGTCCTTTTGTGTTGTTTCCAATGCCTTTATCTTCCGTGACTGCCTCAGGTCAGCATTTCGTGGATCGCCATCGGACAGATCTGATTAACAGGGTAACGGATACAGGAACCATCCTGGACCAGCTCCAGGACAGGAGGATCATCTCAAATGAGAACTATGACACTGTGAGAGCTTTGAAAACCACACAAAACCAGATGAGGGAAATTCTCAGGTTTCTGAACTCAGCTGGCAGAGCAGGCAAAGACGCTCTCTATTAAATCATGAGAGAAATGACACATCTGAGCTTTCTCATTTCTGAACTTGAAGAGTCTGAGTAAAACAGCAAAACTGAGGAGAAGCCTTAGACTTCTGTAAGTGGATATTTATATTAAATTGACCAAAAAAAGGCTCATTGGAAATTTTCTGGCACAACGTGCAGAGACCTACTGTATATATTCACCTGAAGTCTATGGGACATTCTGACCTGTTAATATGTTCTGAATGAGTAACAAGCTCAGATGTATAATATGTCATACGTCAATATGTCTTTTTGAAACATGCCTTTTTTCCAACTTATTCTCATCCTCTGTTCGTATAATATCGTACGAAAATTTGTGCACTACTTTTCGTACAATATCATACGAATTTAAATACATGCAGTAACACGAGTGATCAGTGTCACTCGGCAGTTCATGAGAACGGCCTCCCTTTTTCATATACCTTTTTCACATTTAAGCTAAAGAGTGAGTGCAACTGCACAGGAACACAAAACAGTGTCCATACTCACAGAGCTCTAAAAAAAAAACTGTTGACATCGTTGTGTTCACAGCTTGTTTCTGCTGTCCCCCTAGTGGTCAAAATCAGTTAATGCTGTGGATGTCTGTTATAGGATAACAGAAGAATCAATACAGCCATTTTTTACTAAATTTCACTTTATCATATTTTTACCTTACATATTTTATTCTACATTTTATATTACTTGTGATTACTTTATTTTTGTGTATATTTTGACTGTTATGCACAACAACACCAAAGCAAATTCCTTGTTTGTGCAGACCTACTTGGTGATAAACCTGATTCTGATGATGATTATAGATTTACATGGTCAACAAAGTTTTGAAATAAAATAGGAGTAGTAATAGTTTGTTTGTTTTTTTCTTTGCTAAATTTCTGTCCTCCACTTTAACTTGACTGCCAAAGACAATTTGCAGGATTTCTGTACATTTGAGAGCAGCAGAGGAAACATATTAACAAATTGCTGTGCAAGAGAAATAGCTGTTAGATGTAACGTAGCCAGGTGGGAAAATGTCATGTTACTTGCTAACACCACTAGATGGCACTATCTGAATTGGGAGGACCCCATGTGAGGACAAGTCATTCTCTCGGAGGGAGCCAGAAGCAGAAGACATCTTGTTTTGTGGTGATATGACCCATAGATATATGTAGAACACTAGATGTCTCATCCACGCTGCTGGCTAATGGAGTCGAACATCCGCACTGGCAGCCATCTTGCTACGGTGCTCTCTCACCTTAACATTGTTGGTAGTGATACATGTACTTTTTAAATAACCATAACTTGCTCAATTTTCAACCGATTTTCAAACGGTTTGGTTTGTTATAAACTTCAGGGATGTAGTTATGACACTGCATACTTATGAATAATTATGTTATGTTCAAAAAAATAGAATAATGTTCTAAAATAGGTACAAGATTTCCCTTTACAAATATACATCAAGAAAGGCTGCATGTTAAAATCCCCACCCTGTACAGAGATGTATTTATGTAATTATAACCATGGGTTTTCATATGAAATTAACATTAAACAGAACAGATAGGTGCAATAAATACACACATGCACAAGGTATTTATGTTATTTATGTTAAATCAATATATGGGCTACTAAAACTCAGCATACAGAATGGCAACATGAGATATATGTATACTTTTATAATAGGAATATGACCAATATAATAACATAATTTAAATTACTACATGTTTAGTTTAAACAAGTAATAATTCAAATTATTATTATGTCATATTCCTATTATAAAAGTGACATCTATTTGCAATTAAAAAAAGGTGCAAGATTTCCCTTTACAAATATACATCAAGAAATGCTGCATGTTGAAATCCCCACCCTCTAGAGAGAACTAGACTACTGTGGAGGTATACATGGAGGACAGAGATAAACAATCATCTATGTAAAAAATTACCCAAAAACAAAGTGAAATCAATAAAAATATTTATTAAATGATAAGGATTAACAATAACAATACATATAAAGTATATATATATATATATATATATATATATATATATATATATATATATATATATATATATATATATATATATATATATATATATATATAAAGAATATAAGAATAAAGGGCAGTCATAGGGATGGGACTTCAGGTGCGATGAGGGCCCAAATACAAGGATGGCTGATGACTGGTAATGGTTTACCTCACAAGGTGAGGTAAGGGGGAAGAGAGATAGAGATATAGAGTGGGTTAGTATTGCTATAAGTTTCATGATGGTTAGTATTAATAAGTGTATCAATGGTACTATATAGTGTTATACTATAGAAAGAAAAGGCAAGAGAGGGAGAGTTGACAGAGAGGGGGAGAGAAGAGGGAGTTGAACGGCATGACAGAGAGAAAAGGTAAGAGGGGGAGTTGAGAGAGAGAGAGAGGGAGACACAATATGCACACTGAAGGCATGATGCCACCAACCTGTAAAATGAATGAGTAGCTAGTAGCCTAGCCGTGATACACAACTAAGCTGCACGATTAAGTTGTTTTTCGAAGAGAAAAGCTGCAATTTCAACATGTTTAAGCATCCAGAATTATAACCACGTTAATAACGTTTGTAAGAAACCAAGCCGTTTGTAAATCCGTCAAGATTTCAGCGAGATAAGAGTATTAGCGTTTGTGCAGATCACTGATTTACCTCAGGTTCCACAGAATCCACCAGGAAGCTTGCCCGCAGTAATATGATATGACCACGCATATCATATTACTGCGCGGCTCATTCGCGCATGCGCAGACGGTCCGTACAGCAAATCGGGCAGCTCCGGAAATCGGGCTGTGACACGCATGTTAAGAGAGAGGATATGCTGTTTTTGAATGTAAATATCCTGCAAAACGTGTGTCTGTTGGTAAGAATTAATAAGTAATGTTCATTTAAAATAAATATGTTGTAGGGAGGAGCCACTAGTTATTTTTACCCTCTTTTGTACTAGTCTGTTATTAGTTATTTTTGCACTCTTTTGTAGGCTACTAGTATGCTGATTACCGTCTTGTAGATGTTGTTATAACACTAGTAGTTCATGATTATTGAGACTGCTGTTCAGAATACAGTGCAGAACCTAGGTGTTGCACTTTAGACAGACTACATAGGTTTAAGTGTTACACAAGCGTCCGTGATGTTCATTAAAATAGCTCTATTGTATTATAATAATATTTATTAAATGATATTTTATTCCAACAGTGGTGCTCTCAAATCCATTTAATATGCTCTTGAATTGTGATAGGGAATAAACTCCATACTAAAGCAATGTTTCTCTCCATGCTACATATAATCTCTTATCAAGGCTCTAGACTAGACACAAAAAAATAAAACTATATATTATTTAGCAGGATGACATCTCATTGGCATCTCATCTCACTTCAGAGTACAAAACATCAGATATGTCAACAATGTTTTTTGGTTCACAACTGTAGTATATTATGGCACAATACAGAATGACAGCAATGAAAATACATACAAGAGCAGTATATGTGGATTTTAGGTTCCAAATTTCCTTTCTTACATGATTATTATTCCTTTAAACAAATATTGAATGTTCATCAAAATATAGAACTTATTTTTAAGGGCCATAATCATGTAAGAAAACCTGCACAACCAGTTTTTTGTTTTACAGCTTTTATTTTTTTTCATATGGGTGTTGAGATACAAAGGCCTATTGCCCATTGCTATGGGTTCTGGCATTTGACATACTGTATTGAATCACAGATGAAATTCAAACTTATATGTGTTATGACTACTTTTTATACTTTAGTGCACAGGGCAGAGTTTTAAAAAAATCTTTTTCTGACGCTAATTGTTCCTTACATTTTTTTCAAATGAGTGACAGATTAGTCCTAATTAAGATTAGCTCATTAGGATCCCACAGTGTTTGATGTGAGTAGACTTGGGACAATGACATTATTGTTTTTACTGAAACGAAACGTAAACTGTTCAGAGTTAAGAGGAGGAGAGACGGGACATACAGTATAAAATGCTAAGGTAGAGTGATGGCCCAAATGGTTGAATGTGTCTTTAAGACACACTGTGTTAACTACAGACGAGAGGAACAGCGTCATTAGACAGCCCCTGTATTTTTTTAGTTGAGTGGCGCGAACTCTGACTTTCCTTTTTGCCTTTTGCCTCTCTCGGGTGTGGTCTCTGTCTTATACATAGTAGCTGTTAAACCAGGCTTGGTTAGTGTGAATATTAGGAGTAAACGATGAACACTGTGAGACCCGAATATCAGTGTGGCTGACTTTTTCACTCGTCTTCACTTCGTCTACTTCAACCAAGAAACAGACCAAACTGTAACAGTAGCCTAAGGTAAGCGTTTCATTTTTTTTTAATTTAAAAAAAAAAAAGTTTTTGGTTATTCCTATACTTACGAGGCAACATAACACACAAATGCTCTAGATTTTTCTGACTCCCTCCGCGTGAGCGTGCACATTTCACGCTGCAAAAGCTACTCACCATCTGCTCTTCTGTTCAAATATGTTTACTGAAAGCAGTCTTATTATCGTTGGTTTAGGCTACTGCAGGAAAATGAATAATGAAAGAATAGTAAATAGCAGTAAATAAACGATTATGCGGGTTTTAGTTTCACGGGATTCGCATCACTACTTTCTAAGAGATGTACAGTAGCCTATTGAACAATTCAAGTTTGTGTGACAAAATAAAATATTTTTGCAGACATATCTTGATCCTATTTGTCACAAGTGGCAACAGGGGAGAGACTGAGAGGGAGTGAGATTTTGTTTAGTTCCTTTTTTCATCTAACAAAATCCCCTTTTATATGAAAAACACAAGATTTGACACATAAATTGGTCTTGGGCGAGGCCAACTTCACTTATACATGCGAGGCTCTGCTCACTGACACCCATGCATATCTATCGTGATCAACAAGTCACTGTACAAAGGGCAATGAAATTCATCCTGCCATCCAATTAGGCGCGATACCAGCCAAATTTCGGCATACCTATTAATCTAAACCCAGTTTGCAATGTGGAGGTGTGCAGATTCAGTGGCGTGCACAGACATTTTGGGGGGCAGGTGCTCAGTGAAAAATAAGGGCACTTTGTTCGGCATGTGGAACTGCCGGTTGCCTTATTATAACAGTGTGAGACACAAAAAAAACATTACAGGCACATGTTGGATGTAATTGCATATTTATTTATGTCAATATGTTAATATCAATTGGACTGTGGCACTGATCAGTCAACCACTGTTGTCTCATTTCTCTGGAATATACACACATGGAGAGTTGTTTAGCAAGTTAGGCAGCTACAATGATAGATCAGTGTACTGGTTGCAAAATAAGAAACATGTGTTTTTTCCTGTCAGAACAAAAGAAGTGTATAAAGTGTCATTTTGAAGTGAGGAGTGAAGAGTGAGCATTACCATTCTCTAAAGCAGCATCCTCCTCGGTGGTCATCACGTCATATCTATTATTGATTTGGGCTAGCGTCGCTATAGCTTGGCAATTGAGGCTTAGGGGGCAAACAATACACTCGACTCAATTCATTTATGTGTTACTTGGCTGGTGGGGCAGAGGAAGAGGTGTGTGTGGGCTGCAGGTGTGCAGTGCTGCTGCAACGCGCCGCCGTTTGTGTCCGCTCTGCGCGTTCACGTTGACAAAGGAAGAGAGGTGTGTGCGGAGGAGGGAGGGGGGGGCGCATATTGGGGCATTATTATCATACCCTTTTAATCGTCGAGCATTTATAGATTATCATGTCAATATGTCCACATACAGTACACTGTTAAAAAAAAAAAAAAAAAAAAAAAACGAACTTTCAAAAGGGCACTTGCTTGATCCAGAGGGCAAAGGGCAGGTGCTTTAGCACCACCTAGTGTCTATCTGTGCACGCCACTGCAGATTATTAACTAGTTTCAACTTTGGTTTTGCTCACTCAATGCCAAGTTACTGGGATGGTCAATAGGATCCTGATTGCAATCTCACAGTTGGAAAGGGTTTCCTCAATGATTTTGAGGACACAAAGTGTTTTAAGTGCTGTAGTTGTTCCTTTTGAAATTATCTTTCAAAGTATCCTCAATTTGTGGAAGAGTTCCAGTGCATATATGTCCTGAGATTTTAATGTGCTCAGAGCATCCTTCTTTTCACGTCAGTCTCGTCCATTTTGTGAGATCAAAAAGAAATCCAAACATGTTGCCATACTTCTACATTTGTTTAATGTAGGTACAGAGAGTAGTGAGAGCCTGGTCCACTTTGAATATTTCCCATTTCCCAGAGTGGTCTCAGTCAGTGTTATATTAATGAGTCATGAACTGGTCGAGGTGAGGCTACTTACTCTTTATACTGTTGTTTTCAAATTTGCATCATGATTTACAAACATTGCATGTAATATATTTTTCTTTTTTCTTTCGTTTTTGATGTTCAGTAAGGAACAAGACAGAGAAAGTTCAAGATGGCAAGTGGCCTGGCTCTGTCCACTGCTAAAGGTGGAGAAATTGACGTGGGAAGTGAAATAAGGGTTAGGGTTAGGGATTCTCTCTCACTGTTGGATATTCTCTACGCAAATCAGTTCGAAGGAGAGTCTTTAGATCCAGAAGTTGTTGAGCATACAGAGGAGACCTTTTACAAAGGTGCCCCTCCCGAATGGTTAAACTTTCACATTAGTGAACAGGCCGAGTCAGATGGCACTGGAACTTCTTTTATTAAACGAGATGGATACGATACACTTAAACAGCACATTCAGAACAAAAGAAAAAGCCCAAGAATATCAACTGTGGAACTGTTCCACCAACCAGGATGTGGAGGAACCACACTGGCCATGCAGGTGTTGTGGGACTTGAGGAAGACCTTCAGGTGCGCTGTTTTAACACGCTCAACCTCAAACATCACAAATGTTGCGACAGACGTGGTCCATCTTTTCACAGCAGGCAGTAAAGGCAACCAGAACACTGTGCTGCTGCTACTGAATGATGAGCATATTCCAGAAAATCTCCAAAACAGCATTATGGAAAAGATAACTGAACAGAAGATAGTTACCACTATGCCTGTGGTCATTTTCCTCACCTGTGTAAGAAAGGATGCTGTTCTACAGAGTGACCACGTTGTCCTACGAAAAGTACTCTCTGAAACAGAGAAACAGAAGTTTAATAAGAAAAAGAAAGAGCTGAGCAGAAGGTACAGTGATAAATGCAGACAGTTTCATGGCTTTAACATAATGCAAACTAATTTCTCTCAAGCATACGTTGAACAAGCATGCACAGTATTCAGTACAGTCCAAAGATCAAATAAACCACTGAAGACCCAGCTTGCTACCTTCCTGTCCCTGCTGAATGCCTATGTACCAGGCTCATATCTCCTTGAGTCTCAGTGCCTGGACTTCCTCAAACATGAAGACTCCATCCATGGACACCTTTCACTGGAGGACAGAATGAGACCCTTTAGTCACCTCATCATCACTTTCCAACATGATGCAAGATCTGGAAAAAAAGTCTGTATGGCTCATCCAATGATTGCACAACGTTGTACTGAACTGATGGGTGACGCAGGTGTGACCAGAAGCGACACAGCAAGAAACTTCTTGAACCGTCTGTGTAGAAATGAGATTCCTCCACATTTGCTTGGTTTCGTCAAAGACATGCTGACCAAAAGAGGGATGAAGTTAGAAGAGAACCCAAAGAAAAGAATCAATGGTGATGAGAATAAAGAGGACCAAGAAAGGTTTTCTAGGCTGATTCTTGATATTCAAAAGAAAGAGTGCAAAGTCGATAGTGCATCAGTTTTGAAGGTGGCATCGAAGATATTTGTACAAAATCCTTTTTTCCCACAAGCCCTTGCTCGTTTTTATTACATTGAAATAAAAGACTACAATAAGGCAGAAAGATGGGCAAAAGAAGCTAAAGAAAGAGCTCCCAAAAATTCATTTGTTGCTGATACACTGGGCCAAGTCTACAAGAACAAACTGAAGAACAAAGAGATCTCTCTCAAACAGAGAGAAATTTTGCAACTAGCCAAAAAGGCCATTGAAGCTTTCAAAGATGAAGAACGACTTGCTGAAAATGAATATGGTGCAGACATGAAAGAAGATGGCAATACCAGAGTCTCGAATAGTTTTAACATCAGAGGGCAGTTTGGTTACCTGCAGGTTTGCAATCTGATATATGACCGACTTGTTTCTCAGAACGAAACCTGGAAAAGAGTTCTCACAAACAATGTGTCCATGTGCTCGGTCCTTGGATTGTTGGGAGACAACAAACTCTACAGATTAAATGGTCTAGTAAGCAGCCTCAGAGACGAAGTCGAGAAAAAATGTGCATTTTTTGACAAATATCTGACTTACTCAAAGCCTGACATGAGGAAAGTCAATGCCCCATACATTTCAAGGGACACCTCAGAGTGCTACAAGAACTATGTTGGAGACTCACCTCCCAAACACTTGAAAGAAAAATGTGATGATCACATCCAGAAATTAAAAGAAAAACTGTCTGTTACCTCCGCTGGAGTCCTCTCATGTCTTGACAGAAAGTACACTGAATCAGACCTTCAAAAAATAACAACATGGTGGAAAGAAATACATTCCAGAAAAGATACAGAAACATCTCTTGTCGACTACATACTTGCTCAAATCATGTTAAATAATTTGGGAAAAATATTTTCCTCTGATGCCAAGTTTTCTACTGCATTGAGACAAATAACACCCCCAAGTCCTCAAAATGCACCTGAGCTCAACATGTTAGCCCTCCTCTTGAACTGGCCTACAGACAGTGAAGACAAAAGTGACTTTGACCTCAGTCAATCAATTCAGTATATGTATAGTTCTTATGAACATACATATAAAACACACTTTCGATCAAGGTATCTTCGCCCCCTGTTTTTCATTGGAGAAGGTCAGAACAGAATTGTTCCCAGACGGGTCCTTGAGGACTTGTTTCCTGCACAAAAAGAGGATGTAATACAAGATGTGCAAGACTTGAACAGCTACTGGGGCAGTGAGAAGATTTTCCAAGATCCCATGATCCAACAACGCCTTCTCCAAATTGAAGGACGGGTACGAAACTACAGATTGTACGCAATTTTTGGAAGCAAAGAGATCGAGTTGGAAGCCAATATGCAAAACACCCTCTGGAAACCATGTCAAGTTACCTTCTACCTGGGATTTACTATCAGAGGTCCTGTAGCCTTTGGTATCCAGACAAAGATCGCAGAAACAGGTATGATGGGTAATTTAAGAATGATTAAATTGTTATTTGGATTAAATGCTTAAAAAAATGTAGTGGGAGATATATACTAAAACAGAAGAAATCAGAAGGGAGGCAAATACTTTGTCATGGTAATGTGAAAAAAATGTATTAGTAATTTGGATGAACCAGCTCTAATGTTTACAAATGTGCTTTAAAAAGGGCTGAAACTTAATCCTGAAGTCAACAGAGTGGATGATGTCCAAACCTATAGGTAAAGATGACATCTTCAATTACAATGCACAGACATCACAGCAATGGTGGCTAATTCAGTTAAGTGCTTTAATCGTCATTTTTTTCCCTTTCACAAAATTAGCCTACATTCTGAGGCAGGTCACTATGAATGCAGTGTGTCTGCAGTGCGCTGGTTTTGTAAGGAGACGGTCAGCTTCGAATACCAGTTTACCTCTTGGGAGAAATACATGACAACGCCTTCATGCGTGGATTGCATACCAGCAGGACCCCTACTGGACATCAAAGTCACAACTGGAAAGATAGAGGAGGTGCATCTCCCACACTGGATATGTACAGGTAAGATAACTTTTTTTATTTTAAACAATGCACATACATACATTGATCTATGGCTTTTTTTAATTACTCAAATTGTGCTTAAGTTTTTTTTGTTTTGTTTGTTTTTTGTTTTTGTTTTGTTTTTGCAGATGACAACCCTACAATTTCAGACAATTTTGCAGTACTGCATGTGGATACCAGTGGAGATTACGTGGAAAAAGTGTCTGAAGTGACATCATCCCATGTCAAGTTACTCCAGCCAGTTTTCTCTCCAAGAGGGGTCATGATCAGGATGAAACTGGGATTCTCAGTAAAAGTTTTCTATGACGTGTTAATATTCAAGACAAACAAAGCATCCCTCACCCTGCATGTTTACCTGCTGCCACCTGATCCGGTCGTACAACAGGTTATTTGTTTTTGTCACAGTAATAATAGGAACCATTAGAAAAATATAGCAGAAATATTTTGGGATTTACAGTGAAATAAAAGACTACATGGAAACTGTCCATTTAAGCATTTACAGCAAAAATTAAATGAAAACATTTCCCTCACAGGCAGTGGAGAGACAGGAAAACTCTGATGCATCCAGAAGTATTCGAAAGCCGAGCCCCGACAAGCCCCTTCGGCTGGAGAATCATTTCTTCCTCACAACAGACACAGAAACTGCAGAAATCTGCCCCAATGTATGTATTAACTGTTAAAACTGTTACAACATTAATGTGTGTATAACAAACATCTTCGGCCTTAAATCTGAAGCCTTTTCCCAATATTTCTTCTACAGAAACTGAAGCTCACATGTGAGAGGAAAAACCCCAATTTCTTTGAAGTGTTCATAAGAAATGCAAACAGTGACTTCAACCTAAAACTTGAAGGTGAACAAAAGAAAAATAAGGAAAAGGAGACCGTCTGGACCTGCATGATTCGAAAGGGTACGTGTAAATAGTTTCACATATAATTCATGTTTAATCTTAACCCATACCACCGTTGTCCTGTCGAAATTCAAGTGGACATATACACATTTACAGGTCTATATTTTAATCTGGATGATATTACAAGTCTTTAACTCTAACTTTACTTTCTGAATCATATTTCATTGACTCACTCATACTTCAAACAACACCTCAGCCCACCATAGTGCCCGATATAGTGTAAGCGCAGAGTTATGCAGCCACTCATTTCAGCCTCTGTCTGAAATGGGCCGTTTGTTTGTTTTTTCATTTTTACTTAAAATGTCATCTTCTCAAATACACGTACGAGCCTCAATCCAAATCCAAAATATGAGTGAACATCACAAACATCACATGGAAAAACTGTAGCAATATAGGGTACAGACAGCCATTTATGGGCTTGCATGATGAGACAACAGTGTGATGTTTCTAGATAGGTTGAAGCCCTGGCTTTTGACCTGCAGGGAGCATTTCTACATACGTAAACCTCAAGTTTTTGGAGCTTTGACCATGTTTAATTTAGACATCCGACATCATGAAAGAACATAAATTACAGAAAATCTGAAATTGTGTTTCCTTTAACATATTAGGACACCAATTAAGTGAAATAACCATTAACTAACATGCAATTTCAGATGACTACCAAAAAGGAAGCAGTTATCAAGAACAAGGTAAGATATTAAATACAATTTACTAAAAACAGACATAACATTTTTTTACATCTGTAATATACCGACATTAACTGACAAACATGTACATATTAATTATGCTGCCATTAACTTATAACAAGTCCTTTTGTGTTGTTTCCAATGCCTTTATCTTCCGTGACTGCCTCAGGTCAGCATTTCGTGGATCGCCATCGGACAGATCTGATTAACAGGGTAACGGATACAGGAACCATCCTGGACCAGCTCAAGGACAGGGGGATCATCTCAAATGAGAACTATGACACTGTGAGAGCTTTGAAAACCACACAAGACCAGATGAGGGAAATTCTCAGGTTTCTGAACTCAGCTGGCAGAGCAGGCAAAGACGCTCTCTATGAAATCATGAGAGGAATGAAACATCTGAGCTTTCTCATTTTTGAACTTGAAGGATCTGAGTAAGACAACAAAACTGAGGAGAAGCCTTAGACTTCTATAAATGGATATTTGTCTTAAATTGACCAAAAAAAGGCTCACTGGAAATTTTCTGGCACAAAGTGCAGAGACCTACTGTATATATTCACCTGAAGGCTATGGGACATTCTGCACTGTAAATATGTTCTGAATGGGTAACTCAAGTTCAGATATACATGTCTTATGTAATTTTTTTTTTTTTTTAAGCGTTTTCTATTTTTATACAACTTTTTCACATTACAGCTAAAGAGTGAGTGCAACTACACAGGAACACAAAACAGTGTCCATAATCACAGATAATTATTTATCATTGATTAGGGGCAGTACACATCATCAACATTGTAGTTTACACTGCAATGTAAATATGACAGATTTAGCCAAGAGGCTAGTTTTAATCTGTAGTCCTACTGAGCTGTAGTTAACCGCTGTAGGATTATAAAGACATTGTGGGTAAACAAGCACCTAGATTTGTTTTTTCTGTGGCCAGAAATGTACTAATTTATGCAACTTTAAAGTTATAATGATTTTTAGTCTTTTTAATCTTCTTTTTGGTACATAATATGCAATGTATCACATGACATGCAGCACCTGTCTGCTTTATGTAGCTTTATAATGAGTTTCAGCTCATTGTTTAGCTGTACGGCTGCAACTTTACTGTTTTGGGGACTCTCACAGCTCTGTGTAGTTTTCATTCGCAGCAGGCTGCTTTTTTCAGGGAAAAAACACTCAGAAAACCCCACTATACACTATCTGCTCAGCACCAAACATCTAACACAGTTAGCAATGAGCTAGTAAACATAGTGGAGCATTTAGCAGCTGAAGACCCAGATATTTCCCTCAGGAGTTGGTAGAGATCAAAAAAGAGCTAAAGCAGAGTGAAGATTGAACTTGACTACAAATGAATGATAATAATTTTAAAGAGCAACTGTTTGCTAATAGTTCAACGTATCAACTCAACAGGTGATGATATGACAGTGTTGAGTTCACAGCTTGTTTATGCTGCCCCCTAGCAGTCAAAATCAGTTACTGCATTTTAGAAGGCTGTCTCTTTTATCATAACAGAAGAATCAATAAGGTTATTTTTAACTTACGAAAACAACACAGCCATTTTTTACTTATTTTATCATTTTTACTTATTTACATATTTTATCTTTTTTTACTTATTTACTTATTTTATCATTTTTTTTTTACTTATTTACTTATTTTATAATTTTTTTACTTATATCTTTTTTACTTATTTACATATTTTATCTTTTTTACTTATTTACATATTTTATCAGTTTTTTTTGCATCTTATATTACTTGTGATTACTTCATTTTTGTGAACATTTTGACTGTTATGCACAACAACAGCAAGGCAAATTCCTTTTTGTGCAAACCTACTTGGTGATAAACCTGTTTCTGATTCTGATGATGACTATAGATTTACATGGTCAACAAAGTTTTGAAATAAAAAAGAATTATTTTAATCCTGTGTCACTGTTGGGGTTTTTTTCTTCACTTTATCTTAAATCTGATTCATCCAAAATACCAAAGACAAATGGCAAGATTTCTGTACATTTGGAAACTACTAAGATCAGCAGAGTAATCACATATACAAATAACTTTGCAAAGATTGAGATGTAAATAAGCATTTTTAGATGTAAATGTACTACAGATTTTAAGTTAAGCAAGTTAATCATATTAATGCATATTCTTCAAATTTTGAGTAAGGTAAGCAGCAAGTTATATAAACTGTATAATGAACATGTTTAAATTGAAACAGTAAAGTATAGTATAGTAGTAGTATAGTTTTTGTGCAAACCATTTACTATAAAGTAACAGAATTTCTGATTCTACCCAAACATGAAATACAACAATTTCTTAGTTTGGAACAAAAACAACAGATTTTATTTTTGCAGGGGGAAAAAAACAGTGTCAAGAATGACTGTATACAATTACTTCAATGCAAATGATCCATTACTTGAAGCTCAGGAATGCCAGATAATAAATAACAGATGAAGAAAACAGGTATTCCTTTTTAACAAAGTGTAAAATCAGTGTTGTGTACAGTTTTGAATATCAGAAATGTCTTGATGTCACAGGTCCTAGTGGTTCATCTTAGCCAAAAGCTCCTGCAGCTCTGGACGCACCTTGAAACGTGCTTGGAACTCAGAGTCGGTGTGCTGAGAGGGAAAGAGAAATAGAAAAATAAAGACTGTTATAGTAGCATTTTAACAGTTTTGGGATGAGATGTTTATAAAGGGAGTAAAAATGATGGGATTTAGGTTTTCCACATCATTTCTTGGGTTAAAAAAAAACATAATAACAACACATCTGAGAAAAGGAGAAGAATAAATAAAGCATCCAGGATCATGCTTGAGTTAGAACAATTAGAAAATTATATTGATAATCGATTCATCGTTTTTAGTCACTTTTTAAGAAAATAATGCAACATTTTCTGGTGTCAATATAATAAGATAATAATATCTGTTGTTTTCAGTCGTCTATGATATTAAACTGACTATATTTGCATTGTTAACTGTTGTCTGGGACAGAATGAGGCTTTGGGAAGCAATGCTTTACATTTTTCATCATTTTCTGACATTATATAAACCAAATGACGGATTAATTAAAAGTGAAAATAATCGTTATGTGCACCCTCAGCTTCAGTATAATATGGCAGAGCTGTCTTCATGCGAACTCACCTGATTCACAGAGAGCTGAACTCCCTCAGGTTGATTCTTTAAGACAGTTTCCATGAAGACGGGACACAATGTGGCGTTCAAGGTGCTCAGCTTTAGATACAATTAAGACAAATAAAAGATCAATTAAATACACAAAAACACCCAAGTTTCCAAGAAAACTAACCCGGTATGCATGCTGAGCGTTTAACTGTCGTAAAAACGGGCTCAAATCAGATAAAATACAAACAGAACTTGGTTTTACCTGAACAACACGTTTATGAGTCTTTAGGGTGGCGTCAATGTACATCTTGGTGCCTTGCTCCTGCATTAGCATGACCTCTGTGGTTTTAGTTGGCAAAGCATAGCTGCATGAGAAGAACATCACTTCTTTGTCAGATGAAAGCCTTTAAATAAAACTGTGCTTGTGTCTAATTATATTGTGTTGCAGTGAAGAGCAGGGACTGTTTTAAACTCCTCCATGGTGCGTTCAAGTGACTGTGGAAAATGCAACAGCCAGCTATAACGATACCACAGAGCTTTGTTGTGGTCCAAAACTATTAAAAACACCTCAATGAGCCACTCCACTGCACTCCACTGATTAGAGTGTTGTTAATTGTTTAGAAACGGCTCCAAAGACAAAATAACAGCGATCACATCTTCAGTCTCAGGAGAGTAGTTCTTTGTACAGCAGACGCCACAGTGCATACACAGGAACGCAGGTGTTCACTAGCTTGTTGTGGTGCATATCACAACCTCTTGACTTTGTACATTTCTCAAAGAAAATGAGCACAAAGTCAAGAGGTTATGATATGTAGCTCAAAAAGCGAGCAGAGCACTGTATAAAGAACCGCTCATTCGCAGTGTTATCTGCCGTACACAGAACTACTCTCAGGAGACTGAAAATGTGTTTAGTATTAATCTTTGGAGCCATAATAAAACAAACTGCTGTCACCACAATCTTTGAGCTGAAGGAACATACCAGCCAGTTCATGTTTTTAATAGTTTTTGGACAACAGAGGTCTACGGCTCAGAGGTCTACGGCTCAGATTATTAAGATGTTGGATGCAAACACATGACTCGTAAGCAGGATCAAGTCATTTTTGGTTTGGTTCAACACATTTGTTTTGTTGAACATAAAAAAAACACCAGACATATTCTCTGATATGCCTCACCAGTGTGTTAAGGATTTGTCTTGCTGTGATGAAGGTTACTGATGTTTTGTTACACTTCTTCCTTTTTCAGTCTTTCTAAATATCCTCACCTGTCTGCCACTGCGACGCCGAGCCGGTTGCAGATGTTGTGGATGTATTGGGAGTAATGCTCCACCACTGTCATGTCATAACCCGACACTGTCACATTCAGAGACCCATAAGCTGTATCCGTTGCTTTAAAGATCCTTTTCGGAATAACCTGACGTTTGTCTTTCTTTTTCTTTGGCTAAAAAAACACAAACAAACAAAAAACATCATCAAAATAATGAGACATTCTTGTTTCCTCACCAAATATGTTCCTTAAATAACCACCAACACCTTTAACAGTCCTTTATATTCAGGCTTTGCAACAAAAAAATAATAATACATAAAATACTGTGGTCTCAAATCTTAAAAATAAGAGTTTGAGTGGTCAACAATTTCCAGGTTTTTATGAATTAATAAACTAAACCTTGAAGCTTGAACGTTGACTTATGTTCAGAATAAACAGCAACTATCATCGGTTTTATTCTTAAAAATCAAATTCTACCATTAAGCTCTTTAAAGTTGCTGTAAAAATTGTGTTTTTTTCATTTAAGAGTCTTACCGCATTTTTGAGTAGAAGATGCCTCCACTTCCCAATCCCGTGGGTCGGCATGCTTCTGTACTGTCGTTCGTTTACAGCAGAAATCCCTCCTGAAGGGAACAAACGTCTAGTCAACTACACTTAAACTAATATACAACACATATACTTTGTACACATGACATCTGGGTAAAGTTTGTCTTGCAGCTTTATCTGATTCAGGGTCAATGACGGTTTTTTTGTTTGTTTTTGTGTCCATGTGGTTTAGTCAAATATAAAAGGGTTAAAATGTGAAAATAAACGTATGAATAACTTGCACACATTCTTTTTTTTTTTGGACCCAGCATCAAATTTCTGCTTTTAATCCATTTTGAGAGAATATATTAGAGGATTATAGCAAAAATGTCTAAGTGGTGTAACCATAAAAACTTTGTACCAAATAATTCAACTTGCTTAAAAACACTAAATTCTCAATAAAACACCATATCAACTAGTTTGGCATGATCTTACATTCTAACTTTTTATATTAAATAAAGGTAATGGAATACAATTGTTCTAAATATTACATTTAATCTGGGGAACCATGTCAATCAGAAAAATGTTAAAAACATTTTTAAATGAAGTAATTATTTGTATAAGTTCACTTAAATACACTGTAGGTGGATAAAAGATTTAATATTTATCATTCTTTTGTGGTTACACCATTTGACATTTTCAGGAGCATTCAGTCTTACTTTTGGTTAAAAAATGGTGCCAATGTCACTTCAAATGACCCCCTCTTAGTCCTGTTTAGATCTACTCATACTAGATAACAACATATCTTTAATTCATATCAAACTTTAAATACTTACCCAACACAGGATGCTGGATAGATGGTGTGATCCTTTAAATACAAGAGCACAAGTATTACACTCAAAAGTCTCCTGTTAATCAAACAATATTTTATGTATGTGACCGCTGATTGGATGCCTGTAACTACATTTAAAAAAGAACAAGGTAGTTTTTTGTTATGAAGTACTGCCACTACTTCCTTAAAAAGCACAGACTTACCGGCATGATGAAAGCGTTTGATTCAACACAAACGACTGTTGTGCGAACACCTGCAACTGTGAAAAACAGGAAAACATCAGCTGTCATACAACAACATGGATTTCTTATAGGATAGGATTCATGAGTCTGTCTTAAAATGATAATCAGGTGCCCAAAATCCCTATTTGTGTTACTATACTTGCACTAAAGTTCAACAGGGAAACACAAAGAGGGAATTTGATGCTAAAAAGACTGTAAATGTGGCAGATATCCACTTGATATGACTAACTCAGACTGCTGAAGCCTCATATTAGCTTCACAGTGCTTATTTGTTATTTATGTGATACTTATCTTGCTGGATATATTTTAAACCACATTTTCAAGCAGCAAAGCACACTCAGTTATAAAAGGCTGATTGTATATTTCAGTACTGGACATGGGAGGGGGAGCTTTCTCATCAGCAGCCACATCATGAAACACTCACAAAAAATGAAACAAATGCACAGTTAAACTTAACTTACTTTGGGCGTAAAAATCTCTAAAAAAGTCAACATAATTTCCATAAAACAAGCAGAAAAATACAAGTTTAATGGGAACTACTTTCTGCCGAAGTACACCTGCAGACTGTCTACCTCCACACTGACACAGAAAACGACTTTAGAGAGGTTTATTTAAGTGGTTTACTATGAAACAGTGACATAATATAACACATAATAATAACCTTACTCTCATATTAAACATAGCAGAACATTTACATATTATTTAACATGATAACTACAGTGTGACCTCTGAGAAGAAGACACACATTAAGTCACAATAAAGACAAATAAAAGATTTTAACATTACCTTTCGAAACACAGGATTCATGGTCCAACTTCTTATTTGTATTGTGTTTATAATTGTTGGTGAATTATCTACATGCAACCAGATTTAATGACATCTAAAACACACATGCTGCTATTCCTGCAAGCTCCGGAAACTGGTGCGTCTGTATTTACGTCCGTCGCTTCAACATGTCAGTGCAAAGGTTCCGGGTCCGCTTTGTATGTCTTAAAACCCCAAATAAATAACTGTATTTTTTAATTGTTTTATTTTTCCTAATATTTTATGTTCTTTCTTTCTTTTGTTTTCTATTCTCCTCAATGGTCTTTTAAGTTAAAATAAAGGTTAATAATAATAATGATAATAATAATAATGACAATTTAATAAAAAAGTATGTCTTAAAACCCCAAAACAAAGTTGAAATAAGGGTTTTTCTTGCCATAATCATTCATCCTGTTATACAGGTTATTAATTGTTTTTAACTTCACCGCATCTTGACTGTTTAACTGTATTTATTAATTGTTTTATTTTATCTTATATTTTCTTTTCTTTCTTTCTTTTGTTTACTTATACCTGATATTGTTTTGTGTTGTGTTTTAAATGAGTATCTCGACACCATTGTAAATGAGGATTCCTCCTCAATGGTCTTTCAAGGTAAAATAAAGGTTAATAAAAATAAAAAAAATACTCTCAGACACAACTCACCTTCTCTTAATGCTGAGTTTGAGCTGTTTCCCTCGGGCAGAAGGCATAAACCACCTTAATGGAAACTTAACCGCTTCATATTCTCATTTGTGCCAAACGCAATTCAACTTATGAATGGTGCTAAGTGAGGCTGGGGGTTTGTGCAATGGTGTTTTTATGTTTTTATCTTTCCACTGGGATACGTGCAATATGGGATATATGCAATGTGTGGTGTGTGCAATCTGTGGATGTTCTATGTGTTGTTTTTGTCCAAGACACATTTCCCAGAGGGGACAATACACTTTTTAACAGACTGTAAGAACAACAAGACAATCGTTCACATTTCAGCAGGCTTTATTATTATTATTATGATGTATTAATTATTTCCGTTTGGCCCCTCACAAAAATCACTCGTATCAAAATAAAGAGTAACCTTGAACATTCAAATATTTTTAGGCCTAACATAGATTTTTATTTTGTAGTAAAGTGCAAAATCCAACATCACCTGAAACTTATACTTTAAGAATAATGTATGAACAGTGCATAGGAACATTAGACATTTTCTTCTTTTTAAAACAATGCATTAAATTAAAAGTTAAAATTTAAAGCACAACAATGAAAAAGAAAAGTCTTTTTTTTTTTACATAGCCTAATGTAAACTTGTTGTATTTATTGAACATTGCATTTCCTTTTTTTAACTCTAAGGGGAAAACATGCTGAGCAAACAAACTTATTCTCAAAGCAAAAAAAAAGTATCACACACACACATCCTCACTCTTTGGCTTCCAGTGTTCAACTCTAGCTTAAAAACACAGGACTCATTCAAGTAGATTTATATGAACCATGTGTGTGTGTTTGATTCAGTTCATCTCCTTCAGGAAATATATATTTATATATTTAGATATTTATATATTTATATATGGCCTGTTCACAAGGATACTGGTCAAAAGGCTTTGTATGGTAATGGAAAACTAAATTAAACTATGTCTGAACATATTTTGTGAAACAAACCAGATTAAATCTAGTAGTTTTAAATCTAAAATTTACAAGCAAATTCATCACATTTTGTAAAATGTTTGTAGTAAATTTGTAGAAAAAAAAAAATCAGGCAATCAGAGACAAACAAGAGGGTTTGCCGATTTCTAAGTTTCTGTTTCTAAGTTAAGTCTTTGAATCCATCCAGTCAAACATTCTTTCTTTAATTGTACATTCACATTCACGTTATGCGTTTTACAGCAAAAGTCCTCCGATGTAAAAGCACCTTAAGTCAAGTTTAAGTCAAGTACGCGACACGACGCAGGTTTTAGTGGAGAGAGAGAGAGAGAGAGAGGGAGAGAGAGAGAGGGAGAGGGAGAGGGAGAGAGAGAGAGAGAGAGAGACACACCGGCGGATTGTCAGTGCACGTGTTAGTTTAGCATCGTCGTCGTCCTCGGTGTCGTCACAAGAGGGTTTGAGGCAAAGTGTGGCAGCGGTTCTGTACATGAGACATTCAAGAAAAAGAAGATGGGTTCCTTCGCCCACAGTCAAATCCAAAAAGTGCTTAAACTGGTGTAAAAAACATACAAATCCTGTCATTAAACCCCTCTCTCTTCATCGTCCTCCTCGTCTCCATCCTCGTCATCATCGTCATCATCCTCCTCCTCCTCCTCCACCTCTTCCTCCTCCTCCTCCTCTTCCTCCTCCCCAGGGCTGTAAAGGTCGTCGGCCAGCTCGCTCCGGTCGTGTCCTTCCTCCTCCTCCTCGTCTTCCTCCTCCTCTCCTTCGCTCCTCATTTCTTCCTCGCTGCTGTCGTCGAGGTCGTCGTCGTCATCGTCGTCTTCCTCCGCGGCCTCTTCCTCGTTGTCGTCCTGCTCCTCTTCCTCCTCGAGATCTGAAAGATGGCCTGATGTATGGGACATTTTAGCATTTAATTGACTGTAATTGACTAATATTTATATTTAACAAGTTAAGACCTAAACATTTTTAATCTGACTTTCAATTGAACTTTTATTTCATTCATGAATCTGTCTTTTATTTTATGTTTTAGTCTGTTTTACTACTTGTTGTTCACTATATGTTTTATGATTGTTTTCCACCTTTTATGTCTGGTTTTACTTCATCACATTTACTCTTAGTTGTTTTATTGTTTTATTTTCCTTTTATCCTCTTATCCTTTTAATACTCCCTCCTCTCATTTCTGGCTTTACCCACTTTATTCTATAGTGACTTTATTTTATTGTATGTCTATTATATTTTATTTGAGTATTATTTTCTTTTACATTTTTATCCTACCTCTGGTGTTTCCTCCATAAAGATTCATGAGAGTTATGACAGTGTTTTCTCAGTTTTTGGACTATGTAAAGCACTTAACCATGTATGAAAAGTGCAATACAAATAAAATGCCATTGATTGCTAGCAGTGATGATCCTACAAAGGTTTATCACCAACTCTGCATCTTTTAGCTCATTGTTCTGGTCTTCTGGCCTTTAAATTTACCATTTGGTTCAGTCTCATTGTAAAAAAGCTCAGTTAGCGACTAGTTGGTAAACACAGTGAAGCATTTAGAAGTTAAAGAACCAGATATTTCTCTCAGGAGTCGCTGGAAACCAAGATAAAGTATTTGATATTCATCAGATGGACAATAAAATAAAAAGATTTCAAATAAATGCTACTGTAGCTCTGCGTCTGCTGGATGTGTAAACAGGCAGAGACAGTTTTTATTCTATTTTATTATCATTTAATACGTTTTATGTTCTTTATTCGTGTTTCTTTTTTCTTTTAATGTGGTTTTAAATCTAGCTTTTATTAAACTTCATCTCTTTATTTCATTTTAGTTTAGTTTTGTCTTTTTAATCTATTTTAACCATAGACTGTATATAAGAAAGTGACGTAACATCCGTGACATCACCCATTGGTTTGTGGACTGCTGCTCGGAAGCCAATAGTATCGGATCTGGGCAGCGCCATCTTGAAAATTTCAGGTGCATGCCGAGAAAAATAAAAACACAGATTCTACTTATATGGGCATCAGGAGGGACATGAGGCGCCCTCCTGAACCTGTGAACCAATCAACCTGTCAATCACGACGTAGCCGAGCCCTAATGCATACCCTGCTTTATCGTCACATATAAAAGGCCAAAATTTCACAAATGAACATCATACTGCATTGAAGAAGGCTTTAAACTAGCGATTGAGACCATAAACACATTTTGAAAATGTTTACTGAGGTTATAAATCAAGTGAGAAGTTGGTGAATTCTCCATTGACTTGTATAGAGACGGAAATCCTTTTGACACCAAAACAGACGCCCCCTGGTGGCCTTTTGATAGAATGCAGTTTTAAGTTACTTCCGCGTTGGCATCAATTAAGAGGACCGGAACTCCCGCTTGATTTTAACCCAGTTTTTTTACTACTTTGAATAAACTTCTCCTATTCTCTCTTATTTATATTTTTTCTTTTCTTTATTTTACTTATTTCTCTTGCATGCATTAGTCTCAGTGTTTTTAGTCTTTTAATTTGTTCTTGTTGTTTTCTTTATGTTCTGTCTTATTATCAGCTTGTCAATCAACTGTAAAACACTTTAAACTACATTAACCTGTATGAAAGGTGCTGTATAAATAAGATTAAGGTGATAATAAATGTTATCTTTTCAGCTTGTTCTGCTGCCTTAAAGTGGCATAAAATAAATAAATCAATGAATGCTGTTTATCATGAAGCTTTGAGCTCGATGAAGGAAAATTCCTTACACAGAGAATTAATGGCAGCGACGATGTGACACGGAAGTTCCTCGTCAAGGAACTTTCTCATTTCGTCCTCCATCATCACTCCGAGGACCTCCGTCTCCATGTCGATGTATTCTGGGTAGAACATGTTTTTTCTCAACTGTCTGCGGCACCTAAAAGACACAAACACACACGGTCGCGGGTTATTTGAGATTAGACTCATTTTCTATATCTATAAATGTCTTGATAAGTATAAAGGCTGTACTCACTGTCTTCCTGTTGTCTTGTATGCCTGAAAAATGATAAAACAGAGATTATTAAGACACAAATATTACACAAAAAATTCCAAAATCAACCAAATTGCAGCTATAAAATTTTGGTCCCAACTTAATAATTGTTTAAAGAAAGGAAGGGAAGAAGGGAGGGAGGGAAGGAGGGAAGGAAGGAAGGAAGGACAGAAGGAAGAAAGGAAGGACAGAAGGACGGGAAGAAGGACGGACAGAAGGAAGAAAGGACGGACAGAAGGAAGGGAGGAAGGAAGGAAGGACAGATGGAGGGAACATTTACCCTAACAGCTGAAAACATTGGTTAGAAAATTAGAAATGTAATAAAATGTAATAAGTTACATTACTTTGATGAAGTAATTGAACTAGTTACATTACTTATTACATTTTAAATAGAGTAACTAGTCATCTATAACCTACAACATTTCCAAAGTAACCTTCCCAACCCTGATACAGTAACTACAAATCACCTCGATGAAGCGGAAAGGGTCGTTTTCCTGCATGAGGCTCTCGAGGCCGCAGCGGACTTCCTGAAGGCGGGCCTGGTCCTGGCAGATCTTGGAGATGTTCTTCTGAATCGCCGGCCCGTTGGTGTCGCAGTGGGTGCGCGTGCATTCTCGCAGCCGGGTGATAAAGAGGAAAACTTTGGCCTTCATCTCCTCGCCGAGCCTGTTCAAGCACTGCTCCGAGTCGTCCATGAACTTCTAGACGAGGGAAGCGACGGAGAGGAAAAGACAAAAGAATACAGGAAACGCTGTATTGAAAGTTGAAAGTATGAAACAAAGGCTCACAAAAACGCACTCAAGCAAGTTTAATTTCTTTGCTATTTAAAGGTATTTTTAAAGTATTCGCTGATAAAGTTCGGGACGTAAATGCCATCAACTCAAATTACAAACTAATGACACTGTAACCAGATTGTGATCATATAAACATCACAAACTAAAATATCAGCTGTATGAGTTTCATGGCACCATCTTACCTTATTCTGCCTCTCCTTCTCCTTCTGCTCCTGGAGTTTCTTCTCTGCCATGCTGTACTTCCTTTCAACCCGGTACAGCTGCTTATCCAGCGTTCCCTGGTGAACGAAAGGATGAAAACGTGCTCAGTGAAAATGACGTTGCATGCCCCGAGAAGTAAAATCAGCACAGAATTTAACAAAAAATATAATGACTTTTAAGACCTTTTTAAAACCTCTTTTCAGGTTTTTCAAGTAGGAAAAAATCAGTAAAGTATCACATGTGACTGTTGTACTCATACATAATATAATATAAGACTAAATAATAATGCAAAAACAGGATTTTACTGTTGTAGTGTGTTAAAAATGGAGCTCATTTTGAAGTCATTTATAGAGGACTGCAACTAATGATTTGTTTCATTATAGTACTGATTATTTTTAAGTTTAATTAATAAGTTGATTGGTTAGTTTATGTTAAATAATCAGAAAATAATGATAATAATGATAAATAACATAAACTGAAATCAAATTTACAACTTAACTCCTACAACTCCAGACATTTAAAGATATTTTTAGTCTTTTTAAAGGCTCTGCGATAACATTTAACCATTAATGACACATGAATAGATTAGCAGTTTATCACGTATAACACAATTTAATGATCATGAAAGTTTCCCTAAGCAGACACGGTAAAAAACCAGAGCTGCTCCCTGACACTGAAACTATGATTTTGGTGTGAGGGTGTTAATATTATAAAAACTGAGCTGAGAAATAAACTCTGAAAGCATTTACTGAACCTCAGTGAACTGCTGCTATGAACATAAGCTGCTGTATTAAGTTATTTTAATAGTTAACCTTAGATAGGAGGTTGTTTTTTATTATTTTGATTTTATTAAAAGGATTATTTAAGCCCTAATTTACTATTTTTTCATTTTCTTTATCACTGTCACTTTTTTACGCTGCTGGGACCTGAGTGCATGTTTCTTTCTGCTCATGTGACAGCGTGTTTTCAAATGACAATAAACCTTGAACTTTGAACCTTACTGTCAAAGTAGGAATAAATCGAGAGTAACAAGGTTTTTCAGAGTGATCCTTTATTTTTTCCTTTCCACACTTCATTCTTTGCCTCAGATAACTGTGAGTGGCTTTATGTGAGAGAGATTTTAAAAGGTTATTGATAAAGTTAACAGGAAGTAGCCTAAACTAAACCTTTTCCAGTCATTTTGTACTGATTATAGTGTTAATAGTACGCAGCTCATGAGGGTTTCCCGTACATTCATTATTTAACTGACCCTAATAAAACTTTGCCTGCCACAAATTGATTTTCTATTCTTGGAGCTGTGAACTTCTCTCTTGCTCTCTTTCTTCCTCTCTCTGTGTGTTTTACTGCCAAAAAAGAGGACAACCCCCCCCCCCTCTCTCTGAGCTTTCACCCTGCAGTCACGTCCGTCACGCCACCTCCACTGAAAAACGTAAAACACTTAAAAATCAATGGTGCGGCCACATCGCTTTGTGAAGCGCTGAGCCGAGCGCACACTGTAAAAACAAGGGATTTCATGGTGCATTCAGGTGCACCTCATAAACTCTGAAAGCTACACTCAATTTATTTTTCTAATGTGACCCAGAATATACAAAAATGTAAAATAAGATGCATAATTTTTTTAATTTTTGTGCAGCTGATTCACATTTTTTGTATATGCAAATGTACAAATTTCACCTGTGTTTATTAAAAAAAAAAATCAAAAATGTTGTATTCTTCAGATTCTGTCAAATGTTGTCCTGGACCAAAAAATAGTGATTGTGAATGTCTTTTTTTTCTCTGACAGCTTCATTAAGGATTAATCAAACATTTAATAATGACTGATGGGGAATTTCTGAATGTAAATTAGTGTAGAGATTCATTTTGAGTGAGAATATTTACAGTATGTGAGGGTTATTTTAAATCCATCTGGCTCCAAGAGTGCAGAAATAGCAACACACTGACTTTTTCTAGCTTACTTCTTACTTCTTGCTTACTTCCTCACTGTAGAAATAGGACAGAGGTCATTTATAGGCGAGCTAATGTCCGAGCGTTTCTATTTTAATGGGTGCATCTTCTCCAGCTGTTACGGTAAAAGTGGAGCAGTGTAATCAGGTTCAGTGTAAATACTAATAAATTAATTTTACTGTATTTATTTGACAGTCTACAATCTACCCACTACACACAGATGCTGATATAACTACAATGCTACTTCTAGGTACTGAAAAATAAGACAGACATTATGATATTTTGGACCTTCACTAAGAGCACATTTTCATAAATTGGACCTCAGTGAATTTTAATTGAATACCCCTGAATTAGGACAACTTAATATGTTATAATAATGTAGTCTGAGAAGGACACTAGTTATTAGTTAGATGCTGCTCATGCGACAGGTTGTGATCATGGAAGCTTCTCAACTTCACACTGTGTTCAGGAGAATGGGGAAGCGTACAGGAAGTGAACATAACTACTCCTCTATAGAAAGACCACAAAGTCATGTGACGCTATCAGTCACGTTCACTGACTGGTTTTCATTCATCGGGTTTCCAGACTCATCACACAGGACTTTTTGTGTAAGTCAGACAATGAAAAAGGAGGTTAAAGTGAGCAGACTGTGGACTCCACCTATTTAAACATTACTTTGCAGACTTTATCCTGAGTTTTGCATTGTTCATTTTAGTTTTTATTTAGTTTTGATTATTTTTATTTTTATTTCAGTTAACCAAATTACTTTTTCACCGCTAGTTTTAGTTTTAGTCTTAGTTAACTATAATAACCCTGATCCTGAGTATCCCAATTTAGCTGGATAATAGAAGTTAGATCAGTGTAAGGAGAAGGAGGAACCCTACCTTTTATATTTAACACTTACGAACCCCCTTTTTTCATGATAACACCATCTTTCCCAATTTTACCTTCAGATCTTTCATGGTGTTTTTAAGGGTCTTGATTGTGTGTCCGGAGTGTCCTCCTTCGATGGTGCAGGCGTTGCACACACACATCTTGTCGTCCATGCAGTAGTATCTGTATTAGCAGATAAAATAAAAAAAATAAGATAAATAAATAAATAAATAAATCCAGATTAACTTTATAAATCACAGATCTTTGTGAGATATTGAACACACTACCATCACTAAGGAAAAATATGAGGTGGAAAGTTTTAGTTCAGTGTGGTTTGTGCAAGTTATAAAAACTGAAAAAAGTAAAGTTAGTGGAGCAACCATGGTAGAGGAAACCACGCAGATGAAAGGGAAAAATTAACCTTTAAATATCTATTTTCTACTTAATGGACTTCTAGTTTTATTGTTTTCCAAAATTCAATATCTGTTTTCATTGAGTCACAGCAGGCTGATGACTGAGTTTTCAGCACCACAACAATTCCCAATCACATTAATTTATAAAAAAAAATGATAACATGAATAAGGTGGCAACAATTTGGACAGAAAATAAATCGGCAACATTTTGTTAATCAATTAATCGTTTCACCGATACTTATCCCTACAATATTGTCAAAATATCGATATCGAGGTATTTTGGCAAAAATATATTGATATTTGATCCTGCCCATAACGCCCAGCCCTACTTATACGTTATTATGCAATGGTTTTACTGGTTTTAATGGTTTACTGGACATCAAATTGGACTGTATGTGGCCCTTCAACTAAAATGAGTTTGACACCCCTGAGGTTGGAGGATATTGATCTAATTATTGGTGGTCAAACGGGTGATTCATTGATCGAGTGACTCTAGATAAAAAGGTTCAGTCCATGCTTCGCTTCATACCTGAATATCTCGTCATGATCTGGACACTTCCTCTTCCAGAAGTCGTTCATCGGTTCGGTTAGTGGATGCTCACGAAACGCCGGCAGCTCCAGATGTGGTTTGACGTGCTCCTGGCACATCGACACCTCACACTTCAGGCACGTCTTGATGGCGAACATCGACGCGGCGGCGGCTTCCTGCTTTTCGCCAACTTCCTGACAAACAGAAGGCCCATCGACTGACTTGCCCGACGGCGATGCCTTCTCCGCAGCGACTGACGGGCAGTAGTCACACGGGACGGCACACATGCTCTTGGCTTGCTGCGTCGGCAGAGAAGAATTCAGCAACTCTCTGGATTTTACCGCAGTAGCGGCCGCTGTGCTGGCTCTGCGACGGTGGCGGTAGTCGTCGGCGATGTTGGCGAGTTTGAAGTTTTTCTGAAAGTTGGTACTGCATCGGTGGCTGTCGCGGCACTCCGGGCAGCGTAGGCGGCCTCGCTCCGCCTGCCGCTTTAACCGGTCCAGACAGGTCTTACAGAAGTTGTGGCCGCAAGGAAGAAGATGGGGGTCCCGGTACAAGTCCAGACACACCGGGCAGGTGAGCTCCTCCTGCAGGACGCTGGACTGCTCCGACTGGGCCGAGGCCATGTCAGAAGGAGACGAGGAGGTGGAGGGGAAAGGAGATGGACGTATGAATGACCCAAAGAGAGGGGGATGATGAATGGAGAGGTAGAGTGACAGCTAAGGGTGGAGGGGGGAGAGGAGGCTGGAGGTCGTTGAACTTTGCCCTCCGTAGATAATCTGGATCAATCACAGGTTGTTGAAGCCTTCAGGAAAAAAAACAAGAAATGGTTGTTAAAGCTGGTCGTTGTGCAGAAATGATGAAAGACGATTAACATAAATGAATGTGAGACATTCACTGGTTACAGTTTGTTAAAGGTGAAGTTTTACCTTTGAGTCTATCTGACAACTTTAGTTACATTTCATATGAAGATTTGACACAATGGATAATATAACAAGCGTTTAAAATACAACACATTGTTAAAGATTAAACCATTGTGTAGTCTGGCTCACATTTCAGATGTCAATGAGTTGTTAACTGCTTCACCAAATAGTGATTTTTCTCTCTAAACTTCTCATATGTCTTAATATCAATAAATGTTCAAATGATCCAATATTTCAGCAAAAACCAAAGATTCTCAAAGATTCCTTTCCCATTAATCATCTCACGACCCCTCACATTTATCTGCTGACCCTTTGGAGGGGCCCCACCCCTAGGTTGGGAACCACTGGACTAAACTAGCTAACTGTATATAAAGTAGTGTAAACTAGCTCCACCTCCAGCAGCTACAACAGTAACATGCTGCTCTAACACTGATGCTTCACTATTAATAATCTAATGATGTCATATATAATAATATATCAGTCAGAGGACCAAACCACTACTTTACTGTAATACTGCATACTACATCACTCATAATACTGCATACTACATCACTCATAATACTGCAGTACTTTACTGTAATACTGCATACTACATCACTCATAATACTGCAGTACTTTTACTGTAATACTGCATACTACATCACTCATAACACTGCAGTACTTTTACTGTAATACTGCATACTACATCACTCATAACACTGCAGTACTTTTACTGTAATACTACATACTACATCACTCATAATACTGCAGTACTTTTACTGTAATACTGCATACTACATCACTCATAATACTGCAGTACTTTTACTGTAATACTTTAACTACTTCACTCATAATACTGCAGTACTTTCACTGTAATACTGCATACTACATCACTCATAATACTGCAGTACTTTTACTGTAATACTTTAACTACTTCACTCATAATACTGCAGTAGCCTACTTTTACTGTAATACTTTAATTACATCAAACTGCTGTATTGATCAGAGTACTACCACTGTCTAAATGTGATAAGGCAGGCAAACTTTGACTTATTTCAACCATTTTTGAAGCCATTACGAGAGTATAATCAACACTGCCTTCTTCCTGTATATGCTGAAGAAAAAGTGAAAGTAAAACCTAACATATTAGCCATTTAACAACAAGGCCAACTGTCCTTTTTTTAACAAACTCTCTAAACTTAGTGGGGTCCAAAGGTTATAACCTGAAGATAACCTGGAAACCTGCCAGATGTACTGCCTTTTATCTACATGAGACAGGAGGTGCAGGCCTGAATGCTGCTATAAAATGGTTATATTTTATAGCCCCCCTCTTAACTAAAAAGCATGATTTTACCCCCCTCACTGTTATCGATTAATTACCTCTAATTGAGGATGGTAACCTACAAGCTACCTGGTTAGCTGCACTACGTTAATCTCCTTCCTGGGCTGAGTTGATGAGCTAAAGCATAAAACCTACACACACACAGAGAGAGAGACAGGCTTGTTAAACGCTACTTACCTTAATAATGTAGTGGTGCTTTAATGGTGCCAATTCGTACTACAGCTGAGCGCCTGATAAATTAAATAAAAGACTAAAAATAAACTGTCAAATCTCTGTGTTGTCCTGCTCGGGCCAACATGATAACCATACAGCTGGTTGACATTAGCTCCGCTTTTCTTTCTTCTTGTTGTTCCCACAGTTTTTAGGAAATATTCCAGTCATCCGGCGTTTAGCTTGTCATCTGGAGCTTTCGGTATTTGACACAAAAAAAGGACGAGTCAACACACACACAGAGAGAGAGTGAGAGAGAGAAAGAGAGAGACATACACCTGTGCGGTGGACAAACGAGCTGCTGGCTAACTGAGCAGGTTAATGCGGGTAAATGATGCATTCACGGTGCCTCGGAAATCTCAGTGTTACATGGGCTGCAGTTTCAGGACCGCATTTCTAGGACCCCTAAGTTTTAATAACGAATTTTTTGAATATATATATATATATATATATATATATATATATATATATATATATATATATATATATATATATATATATATATATATATATATATATATACATAACACAGAAAAAGTAAGGACATGTGTGTTTGGTAGTTTATTTCTTTATGTAACAATGCTTCTTGGCAATAAATGTTCTTTCCTGTTTATACATTTTCAGTTTTTATTGATATTATCAGAAAGGTGATAATTCTGCTAAATGTTTATTATCTAGGTCATAGTGGGTGATGGTGGTGCACCACACACACACACACACACACGCACACACACATACACACACACACACACACTAGTGATGTCACAAATGCGACTCTGATGTCACAAAATGTGTCATGCCCTTTCATGTGCCAGTTGGCTGTGATGTCATCTTCAAAGACACAATGTCTTTGAGGATTACATCACAAAGACATTCCAGAATGTATATAGGCCTTCAGATTCTGTTTGATACTGATTGATATTGTTTGATATCTGAAGGTAAAACCACAGATATTTGTAAGCAACCATGCCACCAACGAAACAGCCAAAAGCAAACATTTTAAAAATCCAAGTAAAAGCTTTTGCAGGTGATAACACAGAAAACATAGTGGAGGAAACAGTTATGGAATCTGCACATGTGGTAACTCCAGTGGTAGTAAATCACCCACAGACTAGAAAAATCGAAGTAAAACCTTTTGTGCGTCAGCACAGATCTACAAAGTGTGCATATGACATAACTCAAATGGACTCAGAACAACCAAAGACTTTGAAAATCGAAGTAAAACCTTTTGTGCGTCAGCACAGATTTACAGAGTGTGCATATGACATAAGTAAAATGGACTCAGAACAACCAAAGACTTTAAAAATCGAAGTAAAACCATATGGAGCTCAGCACGCACAAAACATTGTGGAACAAACTGTTGCAGAGGCTCCACGTGAGATATATTCAATGGACCTTGAAGAATTAGAAGAAAAGATTTTAAGTTCTTACGAGGAGGCAAATGCAGCAAAAGAAATGAGTTTAGAGCCTGTAGACAAGGTAAATTCATGGGACCTCGACTCATTAGAAGAAACAATTTTACGGTCTTACGAGAAGGCAAATGCAGTGAAAGACAACTCAGTTAAAGAAATGAGTTTAGAGCCTGTAGACAAGGTAACTTTAGTGGAAGTAAAACAAACAGAAAACACAGTGGAACAAAGAGCTGCTAATCCATCTGGCTCTTGTAACCCTATTAAATCCACGAGAGAAAATGAGACGCCCCTCCAGTCATTTGTGACACTGCTAACGGTAAAAGTGATGACTAAATTTCACCCTGTACAGAGCCAGAATGAAGAGAGATTTGTGAAACACACAAAAAAAGTGGTGAACCAGACATTGGAGGGACTCAACATCCCTGAAGACTTCTGCCCAGACATCAAATACAGTGACAAAATATGCAAGGCTGTGACCAGAGACCTCAAAAAGTACTCAGGGAAGGAAACGTTGAGGACACTTATCATACTGGACAGTTCGTCAGTGGATAAAGCCTTAGTCAAAGCATTGCAAACACATATCACAGAGGTCTTTGATGAGCTATCTAAAAAGGAAGACTCCAGCTCTTGGAGGAACTGTATACTCCATGTTGCCAGCGTTATTGGGTTTTAACCGTCTTCTGACACTCCTTGCATGACACCCCTAAAGAAACACACACTTACCTACAGGCGTGGGTTTACCCCGAGACCTTCGGTTTTCCCCACAATACAAATATTGATATATATATATATATATATATATATATATATATATATATATATATATATATATATATATATATATATATTCTTAATGTCCACACATACATCATTTTACAATACTTAAAAATACTAGTGTGTTTTAATCTAATTTCAAGCCAGTTCACCAAAATCTTAAGAATTCAAATCAAACTGACATTTGTGCACAAGAAAATTATCATCAGCTTGTTCAGCTAAGCAACATCTTAGCTGAACAAGCTGATGTTCAAAACCAAGTTATGCATAATAAATAATAAATATTACAGTCCAAAGACATTTTCTCATAACATCATTTTAACCCCCCTGTTTTCTTCCTGCCAATTGTACAACTTTTGTCCTACTGGGTCAAAATGGACCCATCTGGTTTGATTCTGTGTCATATCTTTTTCATCCAACTTCATTCCAATTTATTACCACATATTTTACACATATGTTTGGAAATTATAGCCAATAGGTCTCATTTAAATTAAATTATAGATCATTTTTGACACCTGTTGTCCTCGTGGATCAAAATTGACCCTGCTTGACAAAAAGGATGGTATTACCAACTGAATCTTTTATCTTTCATTCTTCTATTAAGATTGTATTCCTGACTATGTCCTGACAAATAAATGTATAAGAGTGTTGTTGCACTATTGTCAAAAAAACTGCAGGCAAGATCATCCATGCTTATTTTCAATGACATTTTCATGTTATATCAAAAACAGTTAGTTATATTAGAATACACATGCTTAACACATCCAGGTAACAGGAATACAACATAGATAGATAGATAGATAGATAGATAGATAGATAGATAGATAGATAGATAGATAGATAGATAGATAGATAGATAGATAGATAGATAGATAGATAGATAGATAGATAGATAGATAGATAGATAGATAGATAGATAGATAGATAGATAGATAGAATTTGCTCAGGTTTTTTCTCATTTTTGTAATATTTAATATGTCACTGAATACATATATTGCTGTTTTCAATTATTTCAAAACAATATTTTCTCTATGCTCCACCGTCGCCATCAGGCCAGCTGACAGTCTTGCCTGGGCCCGGGAAGAGATAATCTTAGATGGGCCCCCACGCACCCGGATTTCTCATTTTCCCTTGCTCTTCCTCTCCTCTTCTCTCCTCTGCTCGTCCTCTCCTCTCCTCAGTGTTGGGGAAGCTACTTTGCAAGCATACCTTGTAAAACTACATGTAGTTCAGCCTGACAGTAGTTTGAACAAACTACCCCTGGAGAAATGTAGTTTGTAAAACTACAGCTAAAAAAAGTAGCTTTAGCAACTACTTATACTCATTATACTCATTTAACTCAGCGTTAAATAAATCAACATGTGGTCTATATGAAACTAAATATAATAGCCTACAAAAAATTCACATGCCAGCAGAAATATGCCTCTCAACTCTCATGTCAAAGCTGACATGTTGGTCAACATACTGTAGGTTCACCATAGACATGTTGGGTAATCTATAGATATGTTGGGTAATCTATAGACATGTTGGGTAATCTATAGACATGTTGGTCAACATACTGTAGGTTCACCATAGACATGTTGGGTAATATAAAGAGAAAATGAAAATCCTACCCCAATACCCACATGTAAATCAGAAATGTAAATCATTCTACAAAAAATGTAATAAAAAACCCAAAGAGGCAGACATATTCTAGATCGGTGTGTCTTGAACAACAATGTTGGCATGTCATGACATGATTCATGCCTTTTTTAATTTTTTTTATTTAAAATAACATTTATATTATATAGGTCTTTTTTTTATAAAAAATATTTCATGTGCAGGTGGTCGAGTGGTTAGAGCACATGCCATATACGCTGCTAAATAAAGGCGTCCATGCCAACAAAAATATTTCATGTTATTGACCAAAATTGTAGTTTGTAAATTGAGTAGTTAAACTACAAAAAATGACCCAAAAAGTAGTTGAAATACTTGACGCAGCACAACATATGAATGTAGTTTAACTACCAGCAAGTTACAGCAAATTGTAGTTAAGCTATGTAGTTCAACTACATGTAGTTTAAGTCTAACCAACACTGCCTCTCCTCTGCTCTTCCTACTCCTACTTTATCAGACTCGGTCATTTTAGTGGGCCATAGTGCAGGATCGCTGAAATACTTGGGTAAAGTAAGAAAGAGATTGGCAGATTCGAACTTCAGCGATCAATAGCTCACAAACGAAACATTGTTAAAACATAAAAAATGTCTCTTTCCTATCGTAGTAAGATAGACTATTGACTACAAACTAATTTTCGCCAAAACGAGTCGTCCTCCAGGCTGCAGGAAATATATTGCTCTCTATGCGTTGCGGGCGGAGAGGCGAGCGCTTAGGGACCGTCTACAAAGTGCAGTACCAAAGCGAAAAATATTCAATATCTCCACTTTTATTCACTGTAGTCTCACCAAATTCACTCCACACACCAACGGTCACCTGATAATCACACTACAACAGTTATTTTTACAAAATGTGCTTGTGTATAATACTTCAATATCATCACTGTCATGTGCTGTCGTTCCATTGATTTCCCTTCAATAGCTTCAATATTATACACAGTAGTCGTCACTATATTCACTCCACACATCAAGGGTCACCTGATAATCAAACTACAACAGTTATTTCAGAAAAAAAATTTTTTTGCATATTTTTGGGGAATTTTATTGTGAAAAATCGTCAATAGCGTTAATATTATACACTGTATACCCCATCCTGAGGAGGGCGTAAAGGGCGCAGCTCAAGAGATTGGTTGGCGTGGGACTCAGACCAGACCTTAGGATGGAATGCAGGATTAGGGCGCAGCAGCACTCCAGCATTCCCAGGCAAGAAGCGGCAGCACTCTTCATGCACGGAAAGGGCATGTAGCTCACCCACCCTTTTTGTCGACACAATAGCCAACAAGAATGTAGTCTTGAGCGAAAGCCATTTCAGCTCAACCGTTTCCAGAGGCCCGAACGGCCCATGCCGCAAGGCTGACAAAACCATCTCTAAATCCCATGGGGGGACACCCGGCCTCCTGGGAGAGGGAGCAACCGTACAAGCCCCCCTAAAGAACTGAGCAATAAGGTCACAACAACCCTGTGCCAGTTTACGAGGCCCAACATGGGCCGCCTTTATGGCTGCCACCGTCCCCCTCAACGTCGAGGGACACTTGCCTGCCTCTAACAGCTCCTGAAGGAACTGAAGGATACCAGGGGCCATACAGGAGAGGGGATCCACGTGTCGTGAGGCACACCATGATTGAAACACCCCCCAACGATAGGAATAAGCAACCCTGGTCGAGGGAGCCCAGGCCCCCTGCAAAGTACCCACTACAGACTGGGGGAATCCCAAGGCTAGAAATTTGGCCCTCTCAGGGGCCATGCCCAAAGCCTGAGGCCCTGGGGAAAAGGATGAAAAAGAGTTCCCTCGGCCTGGGACGGGAGGTCCCGGCGAATGGGTAGCTCCCACGGTTGTCCCTGAAGAAGGGGCGGAATCTCGGCAAACCAAATCATCTGGGGCCAATTGGGGGCCACCAGGATGAGGCTGGACTCTCTGTAGGAGTTGGTGCAGGAGGAGGAACGGAGGGAAGGCATACAGGAGGCCCAGTGGCCACTGATGTGCCATTGCATCCGCCCCTAAGGGAGGATTGTCCCTCCCCATGGAGAAAAAGAGGGGACAATGAGTGTTCTCCCTGGATGCAAAAAGATCTGCCACGGCTGTGCCGTAGCGATCCCATATTCCGCTCACAACCTATGGATGCAGCTGCCACTCTCCGGGAAGGGGTCCCCCCCTGGAGAGCCGATCTACAGCAAAGTTCTCCCGACCCGGCACGTATGTGGCCCTCAGGGACTTGAACTGGGGATGAGCCCACTCCCATATTGCCCGAGCCAATCTGCACAGGCGAGGGGAACCTAGGCCCCCTTGCCTGTTGATATATGCCGCCGCTACTGTACTGTCTGTTCTCACCAGCACATGGCGGTCCTGTAGCTCTGGCAGGAAGTGCAGAAGAGCCAAATGGATAGCCTGCAGCTCCAAAACATTTATGTGCTGCGCTAACCAGGGTCCGTGCCAAAGGCCGCTGATGCCCTTGACTTCGTGGACAGCCCCCCAGCCTACCAGTGATGCATCTGATGACACCACCTGGCGACGCAACACAAGCCCCAGTACCGTCCCACGTGCCAAGTTGGTCGGCCGCCGCCACCAACGGAGAGCCACACACAGTCTGCACATCACCAATACGCTGGCCTGCAGATTCCTCTGTGGGCAAAATCCAAGGTCTAGGAGGCAGCGCTGCACTAGGCGCATGTTCAGAAGAGCCAGGGGTATGACATGCACTGTGGCTGCCATTAACCCCAAGAGGCGGAGACATAGCCAGGTCACCCTGGCCCCATGCCATATATTAATCATTTTTCATCAAGCTATTTTCTTATATTCAAAGTCAAATGTTATCCACCAATAAGAAAATGTAGTAGACCTAAGGAGAACACCAATGCCCATGTTGCAAATATTTAAATCACTCCAGTTCTGAAAAAAAAATAAGTGTATTGTTTCAGACATTACTGTCAATACTGTAAAAGGAGCTCACACCTGAGTCAGAGTCATTTGAAAAGCTTAGTAAATGGTTAGATTGCCATCAAATAATGAAAAACTATGTACAGATGTTTCAGTTGTGCAAATGTAGCATGATTTTGGTGAGTATACAGTGTATAATATTAACGCCATTGACGATTTTTAACAATAATATTCCCCAAAAATATGAAAAAATATTTATTTTTTTTTTCTGAAATGACTGTTGTAGTATGATTATCAGGTGACCATTGTTGTGTAGCATGATTTTGGTGAGTATACAGTGTATAATATTAACGCTATTGACGATTTTTCACAATAAAATTCCCCAAAAATATGCAAAAAGTTTTTTTTCTGAAATGACTGTTGTAGTATGATTATCAGGTGACCCTTGTTGTGTATCATTATTTTGGTCATCCTACAGTGTATAATATTAACGCTATTGACGATTTTTCACAATAAAATTCCCCAAAAATATGCAAACTTTTTTTCCCCCTGAAATAACTGTTGTAGTATGATTATCAGGTGACCATTGTTGTGTAGCATGATCTTGGTGAGTATGCAGTGTATAATATTAACGCTATTGACGATTTTTCACAATAAAATTCCCCAAAAATATGCAAAAAGATCTTTTTTCTGAAATGACTGTTGTAGTATGATTATCAGGTGACCCTTGTTGTGTTTCATGATTTTGGTCATCCTACAGTGTATAATATTAACGCTATTGACGATTTTTCACAATAAAATTCCCCAAAAATATGCAAACTTTTTTTCCCCCTGAAATAACTGTTGTAGTATGATTATCAGGTGACCATTGTTGTGTAGCATGATTTTGGTGAGTATACAGTGTATAATATTAACGCTATTGACGATTTTTCACAATAAAATTCCCCAAAAATATGCAAAAAGATATTTTTTCCAGAAATAACTGTTGCAGTATGATTATCAGGTGACCCTTGTTGTGTATCATGATTTTGGTCATCCTACAGTGTATAATATTAACGCTATTGACGATTTTTAACAATAATATTCCCCAAAAATATGAAAAAATATTTATTTTTTTTTCTGAAATGACTGTTGTAGTATGATTATCAGGTGACCATTGTTGTGTAGCATGATTTTGGTGAGTATACAGTGTATAATATTAACGCTATTGACGATTTTTCACAATAAAATTCCCCAAAAATATGCAAAAAGATCTTTTTTCTGAAATGACTGTTGTAGTATGATTATCAGGTGACCCTTGTTGTGTTTCATGATTTTGGTCATCCTACAGTGTATAATATTAACGCTATTGACGATTTTTCACAATAAAATTCCCCAAAAATATGCAAACTTTTTTTCCCCCTGAAATAACTGTTGTAGTATGATTATCAGGTGACCATTGTTGTGTAGCATGATTTTGGTGAGTATACAGTGTATAATATTAACGCTATTGACGATTTTTCACAATAAAATTCCCCAAAAATATGCAAAAAGATATTTTTTCCAGAAATAACTGTTGCAGTATGATTATCAGGTGACCCTTGTTGTGTATCATGATTTTGGTCATCCTACAGTGTATAATATTAACGCTATTGACGATTTTTCACAATAATATTCCCCAAAAATATGAAAAAAGATTTATTATTTTTATGAAATAACTGTTGTAGTATGATTATCAGGTGACCATTGTTGTGTAGCATGATTTTGGTGAGTATACAGTGTATAATATTAACGCTATTGACGATTTTTCACAATAAAATTCCCCAAAAATATGCAAAAAGATTTTTTTTCTGAAATGACTGTTGTAGTATGATTATCAGGTGACCCTTGTTGTGTTTCATGATTTTGGTCATCCTACAGTGTATAATATTAACGCTATTGACGATTTTTCACAATAAAATTCCCCAAAAATATGCAAACTTTTTTTCCCGCTGAAATGACTGTTGTAGTATAATTATCAGGTGACCCTTGTTGTGTAGCATGATTTTGGTGAGTATACAGTGTATAATATTAACGCCATTGACGATTTTTAACAATAATATTCCCCAAAAATATGCAAACTTTTTTTCCCCCTGAAATAACTATTGTAGTATGATTATCAGGTGACCATTGTTGTGTAGCATGTTTTTGGTGAGTATGCAGTGTATAATATTAACGCTATTGACGATTTTTCACAATAAAATTCCCCAAAAATATGCAAAAAGTTTTTTTTTCTGAAATGACTGTTGTAGTATGATTATCAGGTGACCCTTGTTGTGTAGCATGATTTTGGTGAGTATACAGTGTATAATATTAACGCCATTGACGATTTTTAACAATAATATTCCCCAAAAATATGAAAAAATATTTATTTTTTTTCTGAAATGACTGTTGTAGTATGATTATCAGGTGACCATTGTTGTGTAGCATGATTTTGGTGAGTATACAGTGTATAATATTAACGCTATTGACGATTTTTCACAATAAAATTCCCCAAAAATATGCAAAAAGATATTTTTTCCAGAAATAACTGTTGCAGTATGATTATCAGGTGACCCTTGTTGTGTATCATGATTTTGGTCATCCTACAGTGTATAATATTAACGCTATTGACGATTTTTCACAATAATATTCCCCAAAAATATGAAAAAAGATTTATTATTTTTATGAAATAACTGTTGTAGTATGATTATCAGGTGACCATTGTTGTGTAGCATGATTTTGGTGAGTATACAGTGTATAATATTAACGCTATTGACGATTTTTCACAATAAAATTCCCCAAAAATATGCAAAAAGATTTTTTTTCTGAAATGACTGTTGTAGTATGATTATCAGGTGACCCTTGTTGTGTTTCATGATTTTGGTCATCCTACAGTGTATAATATTAACGCTATTGACGATTTTTCACAATAAAATTCCCCAAAAATATGCAAACTTTTTTTCCCGCTGAAATGACTGTTGTAGTATAATTATCAGGTGACCCTTGTTGTGTAGCATGATTTTGGTGAGTATACAGTGTATAATATTAACGCCATTGACGATTTTTAACAATAATATTCCCCAAAAATATGCAAACTTTTTTTCCCCCTGAAATAACTATTGTAGTATGATTATCAGGTGACCATTGTTGTGTAGCATGTTTTTGGTGAGTATGCAGTGTATAATATTAACGCTATTGACGATTTTTCACAATAAAATTCCCCAAAAATATGCAAAAAGTTTTTTTTTCTGAAATGACTGTTGTAGTATGATTATCAGGTGACCCTTGTTGTGTAGCATGATTTTGGTGAGTATACAGTGTATAATATTAACGCCATTGACGATTTTTAACAATAATATTCCCCAAAAATATGAAAAAATATTTATTTTTTTTCTGAAATGACTGTTGTAGTATGATTATCAGGTGACCATTGTTGTGTAGCATGATTTTGGTGAGTATACAGTGTATAATATTAACGCTATTGACGATTTTTCACAATAAAATTCCCCAAAAATATGCAAAAAGATATTTTTTCCAGAAATAACTGTTGCAGTATGATTATCAGGTGACCCTTGTTGTGTATCATGATTTTGGTCATCCTACAGTGTATAATATTAACGCTATTGACGATTTTTCACAATAATATTCCCCAAAAATATGAAAAAAGATTTATTATTTTTATGAAATAACTGTTGTAGTATGATTATCAGGTGACCATTGTTGTGTAGCATGATTTTGGTGAGTATACAGTGTATAATATTAACGCTATTGACGATTTTTCACAATAAAATTCCCCAAAAATATGCAAAAAGATTTTTTTTCTGAAATGACTGTTGTAGTATGATTATCAGGTGACCCTTGTTGTGTTTCATGATTTTGGTCATCCTACAGTGTATAATATTAACGCTATTGACGATTTTTCACAATAAAATTCCCCAAAAATATGCAAACTTTTTTTCCCGCTGAAATGACTGTTGTAGTATAATTATCAGGTGACCCTTGTTGTGTAGCATGATTTTGGTGAGTATACAGTGTATAATATTAACGCCATTGACGATTTTTAACAATAATATTCCCCAAAAATATGCAAACTTTTTTTCCCCCTGAAATAACTATTGTAGTATGATTATCAGGTGACCATTGTTGTGTAGCATGTTTTTGGTGAGTATGCAGTGTATAATATTAACGCTATTGACGATTTTTCACAATAAAATTCCCCAAAAATATGCAAAAAGTTTTTTTTTCTGAAATGACTGTTGTAGTATGATTATCAGGTGACCCTTGTTGTGTAGCATGATTTTGGTGAGTATACAGTGTATAATATTAACGCCATTGACGATTTTTAACAATAATATTCCCCAAAAATATGAAAAAATATTTATTTTTTTTCTGAAATGACTGTTGTAGTATGATTATCAGGTGACCATTGTTGTGTAGCATGATTTTGGTGAGTATACAGTGTATAATATTAACTCTATTGACGATTTTTCACAATAAAATTCCCCAAAAATATGCAAAAAGTTTTTTTTTCTGAAATGACTGTTGTAGTATGATTATCAGGTGACCCTTGTTGTGTATCATGATTTTGGTCATCCTACAGTGTATAATATTAACGCTATTGACGATTTTTCACAATAAAATTCCCCTAAAATATGCAAAAAGTTTTTTTCTGAAATGACCGTTGTAGTATGATTATCAGGTGACCCTTGTTGTGTAACATTATTTTGGTCATCCTACAGTGTATAATATTAACGCTATTGACGATTTTTCACAATAAAATTCCCCAAAAATATGCAAACTTTTTTTCCCCCTGAAATAACTGTTGTAGTATGATTATCAGGTGACCATTGTTGTGTAGCATGATCTTGGTGAGTATGCAGTGTATAATATTAACGCTATTGATGATTTTTCACAATAAAATTCCCCAAAAATATGCAAAAAGATTTTTTTCTGAAATGACTGTTGTAGTATGATTATCAGATGACCCTTGTTGTGTATCATGATTTTGGTCATCCTACAGTGTATAATATTAACGCTATTGACGATTTTTCACAATAAAATTCCCCAAAAATATGCAAACTTTTTTTCCCCCTGAAATCACTGTTGTAGTATGATTATCAGGTGACCATTGTTGTGTAGCATGATTTTGGTGAGTATACAGTGTATAATATTAATGCTATTGACGATTTTTCACAATAAAATTCCCCAAAAATATGCAAACTTTTTTTCCCCCTGAAATCACCGTTGTATTATGATTATCAGGTGACCCTTGTTGTGTAGTATGATTTTGGTGAGTATACAGTGTATAATATTAATGCTATTGACGATTTTTCCCAATAAAATTCCCCAAAAATATTCAAAAAGATATTTTTTCCTGAAATAACTGTTGTAGTATGATTATCAGGTGACCATTGTTGTGTAGCATGATTTTGGTGAGTATACAGTGTATAATATTAACGCTATTGACGATTTTTCACAGTAAAATTCCCCAAAAATATGCAAAAAGATTTTTTTTCTGAAATGACTGTTGTAGTATGATTATCAGGTGACCCTTGTTGTGTATCATGATTTTGGTCATCCTACAGTGTATAATATTAACGCTATTGACGATTTTTCACAATAAAATTCCCCTAAAATATGCAAAAAGTTTTTTTTTCTGAAATGACTGTTGTAGTATGATTATCAGGTGACCCTTGTTGTGTATCATGATTTTGGTCATCCTACAGTGTATAATATTAACGCTATTGACGATTTTTCACAATAAAATTCCCCAAAAATATGCAACCTTTTTTTCCCCCTTTAATAACTGTTGTAGTATGATTATCAGGTGACCCTTGTTGTGTATCATGATTTTGGTCATCCTAGAGTGTATAATATTAACGCTATTGACGATTTTTCACAATAAAATTCCCCAAAAATATGCAAACTTTTTTTCCCCCTGAAATAACTGTTGTAGTATGATTATCAGGTGACCATTATTGTGTATCATGATTTTGGTCATCCTACAGTGTATAATATTAACGCTATTGACGATTTTTCACAATAAAATTCCCCTAAAATATGCAAAAAGTTTTTTTTCTGAAATGACTGTTGTAGTATGATTATCAGGTGACCCTTGTTGTGTATCATGATTTTGGTCATCCTACAGTGTATAATATTAACGCTATTGACGATTTTTCACGATAAAATTCCCCAAAAATATGCAAACTTTTTTTCCCCCTGAAATAACTGTTGTAGTATGATTATCAGGTGACCATTATTGTGTATCATGATTTTGGTCATCCTACAGTGTATAATATTAACGCTATTGACGATTTTTCACAATAAAATTCCCCTAAAATATGCAAAAAGATTTTTTTCTGAAATGACTGTTGTAGTATGATTATCAGATGACCCTTGTTGTGTATCATGATTTTGGTCATCCTACAGTGTATAATAATAACGCTATTGACGATTTTTCACAATAAAATTCCCCAAAAATATGCAAACTTTTTTTCCCCCTGAAATCACTGTTGTAGTATGATTATCAGGTGACCATTGTTGTGTAGCATGATTTTGGTGAGTATACAGTGTATAATATTAATGCTATTGACGATTTTTCACAATAAAATTCCCCAAAAATATGCAAACTTTTTTTCCCCCTGAAATCACCGTTGTATTATGATTATCAGGTGACCCTTGTTGTGTAGTATGATTTTGGTGAGTATACAGTGTATAATATTAATGCTATTGACGATTTTTCCCAATAAAATTCCCCAAAAATATTCAAAAAGATATTTTTTCCTGAAATAACTGTTGTAGTATGATTATCAGGTGACCATTGTTGTGTAGCATGATTTTGGTGAGTATACAGTGTATAATATTAACGCTATTGACGATTTTTCACAGTAAAATTCCCCAAAAATATGCAAAAAGATTTTTTTTCTGAAATGACTGTTGTAGTATGATTATCAGGTGACCCTTGTTGTGTATCATGATTTTGGTCATCCTACAGTGTATAATATTAACGCTATTGACGATTTTTCACAATAAAATTCCCCTAAAATATGCAAAAAGTTTTTTTTTCTGAAATGACTGTTGTAGTATGATTATCAGGTGACCCTTGTTGTGTATCATGATTTTGGTCATCCTACAGTGTATAATATTAACGCTATTGACGATTTTTCACAATAAAATTCCCCAAAAATATGCAACCTTTTTTTCCCCCTTTAATAACTGTTGTAGTATGATTATCAGGTGACCCTTGTTGTGTATCATGATTTTGGTCATCCTACAGTGTATAATATTAACGCTATTGACGATTTTTCACAATAAAATTCCCCAAAAATATGCAAACTTTTTTTCCCCCTGAAATAACTGTTGTAGTATGATTATCAGGTGACCATTATTGTGTATCATGATTTTGGTCATCCTACAGTGTATAATATTAACGCTATTGACGATTTTTCACAATAAAATTCCCCTAAAATATGCAAAAAGTTTTTTTTCTGAAATGACTGTTGTAGTATGATTATCAGGTGACCCTTGTTGTGTATCATGATTTTGGTCATCCTACAGTGTATAATATTAACGCTATTGACGATTTTTCACGATAAAATTCCCCAAAAATATGCAAACTTTTTTTCCCCCTGAAATAACTGTTGTAGTATGATTATCAGGTGACCATTATTGTGTATCATGATTTTGGTCATCCTACAGTGTATAATATTAACGCTATTGACGATTTTTCACAATAAAATTCCCCTAAAATATGCAAAAAGTTTTTTTTCTGAAATGACTGTTGTAGTATGATTATCAGATGACCCTTGTTGTGTATCATGATTTTGGTCATCCTACAGTGTATAATATTAACGCTATTGACGATTTTTCACAATAATATTCCCCAAAAATATGAAAAAAGATGTATTATTTTTATGAAATAACTGTTGTAGTATGATTATCAGGTGACCATTGTTGTGTAGCATGATTTCGGTGAGTATACAGTGTATAATATTAACGCTATTGACGATTTTTCACAATAAAATTCCCCAAAAATATGCAAACTTTTTTTCCCCCTGAAATAACTGTTGTAGTATGATTATCAGGTGACCATTGTTGTGTAGCATGATTTTGGTGAGTATGCAGTGTATAATATTAACGCTTTTGACGATTTTTCACAATAATATTCCCCAAAAATATGAAAAAAAAAATTTTTTTTTTCTGAAATGACTGTTGTAGTATGATTATCAGGTGACCCTTGTTGTGTATCATGATTTTGGTCATCCTACAGTGTATAATATTAACGCTATTGACGATTTTTCACAATGAAATTCCCCAAAATTATGCAAACTTTTTTTCCCCCTGAAATAACTGTTGTAGTATGATTATCAGGTGACCCTTGTTGTGTATCATGATTTTGGTCATCCTACAGTGTATAATATTAACGCTATTGACGATTTTTCACAATAAAATTCCCCTAAAATATGCAAAAAGTTTTTTTTCTGAAATGACTGTTGTAGTATGATTATCAGGTGACCCTTGTTGTGTATCATGATTTTGGTCATCCTACAGTGTATAATATTAACGCTATTGACGATTTTTCACAATAAAATTCCCCAAAAATATGCAAACTTTTTTCCCCCCTGAAATCACTGTTGTAGTATGATTATCAGGTAACCATTGTTGTGTAGCATGATTTTGGTGAGTATGCAGTGTATAATATTAACGCTATTGACGATTTTTCACAATAAAATTCCCCAAAAATATGCAAACTTTTTTTCCCCCTGAAATAACTGTTGTAGTATGATTATCAGGTGACCATTGTTGTGTAGCATGATTTTGGTGAGTATACAGTGTATAATATTAACGCTATTGACGATTTTTCACAATAAGATTCCCCAAAAATATGCAAACTTTTTTTCCCCCTGAAATAACTATTGTAGTATGATTATCAGGTGACCATTGTTGTGTAGCATGTTTTTGGTGAGTATGCAGTGTATAATATTAACGCTATTGACGATTTTTCACAATAAAATTCCCCAAAAATATGCAAAAAGTTTTTTTTCTGAAATGACTGTTGTAGTATGATTATCAGGTGACCATTGTTGTGTAGCATGATTTTGGTGAGTATACAGTGTATAATATTAACGCTATTGACAATTTTTAACAATAAAATTCCCCAAAAATATGCAAACGTTTTTTCCCGCTGAAATGACTGTTGTAGTATAATTATCAGGTGACCCTTGTTGTGTAGCATGATTTTGGTGAGTATACAGTGTATAATATTAACGCTATTGACGATTTTTAACAATAATATTCCCCAAAAATATGAAAAAATGTTTATTTTTTTTCTGAAATGACTGTTGTAGTATGATTATCAGGTGACCATTGTTGTGTAGCATGATTTTGGTGAGTATACAGTGTATAATATTAACTCTATTGACGATTTTTCACAATAAAATTCCCCTAAAATATGCAAAAAGTTTTTTTCTGAAATGACCGTTGTAGTATGATTATCAGGTGACCCTTGTTGTGTATCATTATTTTGGTCATCCTACAGTGTATAATATTAACGCTATTGACGATTTTTCACAATAAAATTCCCCAAAAATATGCAAACTTTTTTTCCCCCTGAAATAACTGTTGTAGTATGATTATCAGGTGACCCTTGTTGTGTATCATGATTTTGGTGAGTATACAGTGTATAATATTAACGCTATTGATGATTTTTCACAATAAAATTCCCCAAAAATATGCAAAAAGATTTTTTTCTGAAATGACTGTTGTAGTATGATTATCAGATGACCCTTGTTGTGTATCATGATTTTGGTCATCCTACAGTGTATAATATTAACGCTATTGACGATTTTTCACAATAAAATTCCCCAAAAATATGCAAACTTTTTTTCCCCCTGAAATCACTGTTGTAGTATGATTATCAGGTGACCATTGTTGTGTAGTATGATTTTGGTGAGTATACAGTGTATAATATTAATGCTATTGACGATTTTTCCCAATAAAATTCCCCAAAAATATTCAAAAAGATATTTTTTCCTGAAATAACTGTTGTAGTATGATTATCAGGTGACCCTTGTTGTGTAGCATGATTTTGGTGAGTATACAGTGTATAATATTAACGCTATTGACGATTTTTCACAATAAAATTCCCCAAAAATATGCAAACTTTTTTTCCACCTGAAATGACTGTTGTAGTATGATTATCAGGTGACCATTGTTGTGTAGCATGATTTTGGTGAGTATGCAGTGTATAATATTAACGCTATTGACGATTTTTCACAATAAAATTCCCCAAAAATATGCAAAAAGTTTTTTTTCTGAAATGACTGTTGTAGTATGATTATCAGGTGACCCTTGTTGTGTATCATGATTTTGGTCATCCTACAGTGTATAATATTAACGCTATTGACGATTTTTCACAATAAAATTCCCCTAAAATATGCAAAAAGTTTTTTTTCTGAAATGACTGTTGTAGTATGATTATCAGGTGACCCTTGTTGTGTATCATGATTTTGGTCATCCTACAGTGTATAATATTAACGCTATTGACGATTTTTCACAATAAAATTCCCCAAAATTATGCAAACTTTTTTTCCCCCTGAAATAACTGTTGTAGTATGATTATCAGGTGACCATTGTTGTGTATCATGATTTTGGTCATCCTACAGTGTATAATATTAACGCTATTGACAGTTTTTCACAATAAAATTCCCCTAAAATATGCAAAAAGTTTTTTTTCTGAAATGACTGTTGTAGTATGATTATCAGGTGACCCTTGTTGTGTATCATGATTTTGGTCATCCTACAGTGTATAATATTAACGCTATTGACGATTTTTCACAATAAAATTCCCCAAAAATATGCAACCTTTTTTTCCCCCTTTAATAACTGTTGTAGTATGATTATCAGGTGACCCTTGTTGTGTATCATGATTTTGGTCATCCTACAGTGTATAATATTAACGCTATTGACGATTTTTCACAATAAAATTCCCCAAAAATATGCAAACTTTTTTTCCCCCTGAAATAACTGTTGTAGTATGATTATCAGGTGACCATTATTGTGTATCATGATTTTGGTCATCCTACAGTGTATAATATTAACGCTATTGACGATTTTTCACAATAAAATTCACCTAAAATATGCAAAAAGTTTTTTTTCTGAAATGACTGTTGTAGTATGATTATCAGGTGACCCTTGTTGTGTATCATGATTTTGGTCATCCTACAGTGTATAATATTAACGCTATTGACGATTTTTCACAATGAAATTCCCCAAAATTATGCAAACTTTTTTTCCCCCTGAAATAACTGTTGTAGTATGATTATCAGATGACCATTGTTGTGTATCATGATTTTGGTCATCCTACAGTGTATAATATTAACGCTATTGACGATTTTTCACAATAAAATTCCCCTAAAATATGCAAAAAGTTTTTTTTCTGAAATGACTGTTGTAGTATGATTATCAGGTGACCCTTGTTGTGTATCATGATTTTGGTCATCCTACAGTGTATAATATTAACGCTATTGACGATTTTTCACAATGAAATTCCCCAAAATTATGCAAACTTTTTTCCCCCCTGAAATCACTGTTGTAGTATGATTATCAGGTGACCATTGTTGTGTAGCATGATTTTGGTGAGTATACAGTGTATAATATTAACGCTATTGACGATTTTTCACAATAAAATTCCCCTAAAATATGCAAAAAGTTTTTTTTCTGAAATGACTGTTGTAGTATGATTATCAGGTGACCCTTGTTGTGTATCATGATTTTGGTCATCCTACAGTGTATAATATTAACGCTATTGATGATTTTTCACAATAAAATTCCCCAAAAATATGCAAAAAGTTTTTTTTTTGAAATGTCTGTTGTAGTATGATTATCAGGTGACCATTGTTGTGTATCATGATTTTGGTGAGTATGCAGTGTATAATATTAACGCTATTGACGATTTTTCACAATAATATTCCCCAAAAATATGAAAAAAGATTTATTATATTTATGAAATAACTGTTGTAGTATGATTATCAGGTGACCCTTGTTGTGTAGCATGATTTTGGTCATCCTACAGTGTATAATATTAACGCTATTGACGATTTTTCACAATAAAATTCCCCAAAAATATGCAAACTTTTTTTCCCCCTGAAATCACTGTTGTAGTATGATTATCAGGTGACCATTGTTGTGTAGCATGATTTTGGTGAGTATACAGTGTATAATATTAACGCTATTGACGATTTTTCACAATAAAATTCCCCAAAAATATGCAAAAAGTTTTTTTTTCTGAAATGACTGTTGTAGTATGATTATCAGGTGACCCTTGTTGTGTATCATAATTTTGGTCATCCTACAGTGTATAATATTAACGCTATTGACGATTTTTCACAATAAAATTCCCCAAAAATATGCAAACTTTTTTTCCCCCTGAAATCACTGTTGTGTTATGATTATCAGGTGACCATTGTTGTGTAGCATGATTTTGGTGAGTATACAGTGTATGATATTAACGGTATTGACGATTTTTCAAAATAAAATTCCCCAAAAATATGCAAAAAGTTTTTTTTCTGAAATGACTGTTGTAGTATGATTATCAGGTGACCCTTGTTGTGTATCATGATTTTGGTCATCCTACAGTGTATAATATTAACGCTATTGACGATTTTTCACAATAAAATTCCCCAAAAATATGCAAAGAGATTATTTTTTCTGAAATGACTGTTGTAGTATGATTATCAGGTGACCATTGTTGTGTAGCATGATTTTGGTGAGTATACAGTGTATAATATTAACGCTATTGACGATTTTTCACAATAAAATTCCCCTAAAATATGCAAAAAGTTTTTTTTCTGAAATGACTGTTGTAGTATGATTATCAGGTGACCCTTGTTGTGTATCATGATTTTGGTCATCCTACAGTGTATAATATTAACGCTATTGACGATTTTTCACAATAATATTCCCCAAAAATATGAAAAAAGATTTATTATTTTTATGAAATAACTGTTGTAGTATGATTATCAGGTGACCATTGTTGTGTATCATGATTTTGGTCATCCTACAGTGTATAATATTAACGCTATTGGCGATTTTTCACAATAAAATTCCCCTAAAATATGCAAACTTTTTTCCCCCCTGAAATCACTGTTGTAGTATGATTATCAGGTAACCATTGTTGTTTAGCATGATTTTGGTGAGTATGCAGTGTATAATATTAACGCTATTGACGATTTTTCACAATAAAATTCCCCTAAAATATGCAAAAAGTTTTTTTTCTGAAATGACTGTTGTAGTATGATTATCAGGTGACCCTTGTTGTGTATCATGATTTTGGTCATCCTACAGTGTATAATATTAACGCTATTGACGATTTTTCACAATAATATTCCCCAAAAATATGAAAAAAGATGTATTATTTTTATGAAATAACTGTTGTAGTATGATTATCAGGTGACCATTGTTGTGTAGCATGATTTCGGTGAGTATACAGTGTATAATATTAACGCTATTGACGATTTTTCACAATAATATTCCCCAAAAATATGAAAAAAGATTTATTTTTTTTCTGAAATGACTGTTGTAGTATGATTATCAGGTGACCCTTGTTGTGTATCATGATTTTGGTCATCCTACAGTGTATAATATTAACGCTATTGATGATTTTTCACAATAAAATTCCCCAAAAATATGCAAACTTTTTTTCCCCCTGAAATAACTGTTGTAGTATGATTATCAGGTGACCATTGTTGTGTAGCATGATTTTGGTGAGTATGCAGTGTATAATATTAACGCTTTTGACGATTTTTCACAATAATATTCCCCAAAAATATGAAAAAATATTTTTTTTTTTTCTGAAATGACTGTTGTAGTATGATTATCAGGTGACCCTTGTTGTGTATCATGATTTTGGTCATCCTACAGTGTATAATATTAACGCTATTGACGATTTTTCACAATGAAATTCCCCAAAATTATGCAAACTTTTTTTCCCCCTGAAATAACTGTTGTAGTATGATTATCAGGTGACCCTTGTTGTGTATCATGATTTTGGTCATCCTACAGTGTATATTATTAACGCTACTGACGATTTTTCACAATAAAATTCCCCTAAAATATGCAAAAAGTTTTTTTTCTGAAATGACTGTTGTAGTATGATTATCAGGTGACCATTGTTGTGTATCATGATTTTGGTCATCCTACAGTGTATAATATTAACGCTATTGACGATTTTTCACAATAAAATTCCCCAAAAATATGCAAACTTTTTTTCCCCCTGAAATAACTGTTGTAGTATGATTATCAGGTGACCATTGTTGTGTAGTATGATTTTGGTGAGTATGCAGTGTATAATATTAACGCTATTGATGATTTTTCACAATAAAATTCCCCAAAAATATGCAAAAAGTTTTTTTTCTGAAATGACTGTTGTAGTATGATTATCAGGTGACCATTGTTGTGTATCATGATTTTGGTCATCCTACAGTGTATAATATTAACGCTATTGACGATTTTTCACAATAAAATTCCCCAAAAATATGCAAACTTTTTTTCCCCCTGAAATGACTGTTGTAGTATGATTATCAGGTGACCATTGTTGTGTAGCATGATTTTGGTGAGTATACAGTGTATAATATTAACGCTATTGACGATTTTTCACAATAATATTCTCTAAAAATATGAAATAATATTTATTTTTTTTCTGAAATGACTGTTGTAGTATGATTATCAGGTGACCCTTGTTGTGTATCATAATTTTGGTCATCCTACAGTGTATAATATTAACGCTATTGACGATTTTTCACAATAAAATTCCCAAAAAATATGCAAACTTTTTTTCCCCCTGAAATAACTGTTGTAGTATGATTATCAGGTAACCATTGTTGTGTGGCATGATTTTGGTGAGTATGCAGTGTATAATATTAACGCTATTGACGATTTTTCACGATAAAATTCCCCAAAAATATGCAAAAAGTTTTTTTTCTGAAATGACTGTTGTAGTATGATTATCAGGTGACCATTGTTGTGTATCATGATTTTGGTCATCCTACAGTGTATAATATTAACGCTATTGACGATTTTTCACAATAAAATTCCCCAAAATTATGCAAACTTTTTTTCCCCCTGAAATAACTGTTGTAGTATGATTAACAGGTGACCATTATTGTGTATAATGATTTTGGTCATCCTACAGTGTATAATATTAACGCTATTGACGATTTTTCACAATAAAATTCCCCAAAAATATGCAAACTTTTTTTCCCCCTGAAATAACTGTTGTAGTATGATTATCAGGTGACCATTGTTGTGTAGCATGATTTTGGTGAGTATACAGTGTATAATATTAACGCTATTGACGATTTTTCACAATAAAATTCCCCAAAAATATGCAAACTTTTTTTCCCCCTGAAATAACTATTGTAGTATGATTATCAGGTGACCATTGTTGTGTAGCATGTTTTTGGTGAGTATGCAGTGTATAATATTAACGCTATTGACGATTTTTCACAATAAAATTCCCCAAAAATATGCAAAAAGTTTTTTTTCTGAAATGACTGTTGTAGTATGATTATCAGGTGACCATTGTTGTGTAGCATGATTTTGGTGAGTATACAGTGTATAATATTAACGCTATTGACAATTTTTAACAATAAAATTCCCCAAAAATATGCAAACGTTTTTTCCCGCTGAAATGACTGTTGTAGTATAATTATCAGGTGACCCTTGTTGTGTAGCATGATTTTGGTGAGTATACAGTGTATAATATTAACGCTATTGACGATTTTTAACAATAATATTCCCCAAAAATATGAAAAAATGTTTATTTTTTTTCTGAAATGACTGTTGTAGTATGATTATCAGGTGACCATTGTTGTGTAGCATGATTTTGGTGAGTATACAGTGTATAATATTAACTCTATTGACGATTTTTCACAATAAAATTCCCCTAAAATATGCAAAAAGTTTTTTTCTGAAATGACCGTTGTAGTATGATTATCAGGTGACCCTTGTTGTGTATCATTATTTTGGTCATCCTACAGTGTATAATATTAACGCTATTGACGATTTTTCACAATAAAATTCCCCAAAAATATGCAAACTTTTTTTCCCCCTGAAATAACTGTTGTAGTATGATTATCAGGTGACCCTTGTTGTGTATCATGATTTTGGTGAGTATACAGTGTATAATATTAACGCTATTGATGATTTTTCACAATAAAATTCCCCAAAAATATGCAAAAAGATTTTTTTCTGAAATGACTGTTGTAGTATGATTATCAGATGACCCTTGTTGTGTATCATGATTTTGGTCATCCTACAGTGTATAATATTAACGCTATTGACGATTTTTCACAATAAAATTCCCCAAAAATATGCAAACTTTTTTTCCCCCTGAAATCACTGTTGTAGTATGATTATCAGGTGACCATTGTTTTGTAGTATGATTTTGGTGAGTATACAGTGTATAATATTAATGCTATTGACGATTTTTCCCAATAAAATTCCCCAAAAATATTCAAAAAGATATTTTTTCCTGAAATAACTGTTGTAGTATGATTATCAGGTGACCCTTGTTGTGTAGCATGATTTTGGTGAGTATACAGTGTATAATATTAACGCTATTGACGATTTTTCACAATAAAATTCCCCAAAAATATGCAAACTTTTTTTCCACCTGAAATGACTGTTGTAGTATGATTATCAGGTGACCATTGTTGTGTAGCATGATTTTGGTGAGTATGCAGTGTATAATATTAACGCTATTGACGATTTTTCACAATAAAATTCCCCAAAAATATGCAAAAAGTTTTTTTTCTGAAATGACTGTTGTAGTATGATTATCAGGTGACCCTTGTTGTGTATCATGATTTTGGTCATCCTACAGTGTATAATATTAACGCTATTGACGATTTTTCACAATAAAATTCCCCTAAAATATGCAAAAAGTTTTTTTTTCTGAAATGACTGTTGTAGTATGATTATCAGGTGACCCTTGTTGTGTATCATGATTTTGGTCATCCTACAGTGTATAATATTAACGCTATTGACGATTTTTCACAATAAAATTCCCCAAAATTATGCAAACTTTTTTTCCCCCTGAAATAACTGTTGTAGTATGATTATCAGGTGACCATTGTTGTGTATCATGATTTTGGTCATCCTACAGTGTATAATATTAACGCTATTGACAGTTTTTCACAATAAAATTCCCCTAAAATATGCAAAAAGTTTTTTTTCTGAAATGACTGTTGTAGTATGATTATCAGGTGACCCTTGTTGTGTATCATGATTTTGGTCATCCTACAGTGTATAATATTAACGCTATTGACGATTTTTCACAATAAAATTCCCCAAAAATATGCAACCTTTTTTTCCCCCTTTAATAACTGTTGTAGTATGATTATCAGGTGACCCTTGTTGTGTATCATGATTTTGGTCATCCTACAGTGTATAATATTAACGCTATTGACGATTTTTCACAATAAAATTCCCCAAAAATATGCAAACTTTTTTTCCCCCTGAAATAACTGTTGTAGTATGATTATCAGGTGACCATTATTGTGTATCATGATTTTGGTCATCCTACAGTGTATAATATTAACGCTATTGACGATTTTTCACAATAAAATTCCCCTAAAATATGCAAAAAGTTTTTTTTCTGAAATGACTGTTGTAGTATGATTATCAGGTGACCCTTGTTGTGTATCATGATTTTGGTCATCCTACAGTGTATAATATTAACGCTATTGACGATTTTTCACAATGAAATTCCCCAAAATTATGCAAACTTTTTTTCCCCCTGAAATAACTGTTGTAGTATGATTATCAGATGACCATTGTTGTGTATCATGATTTTGGTCATCCTACAGTGTATAATATTAACGCTATTGACGATTTTTCACAATAAAATTCCCCTAAAATATGCAAAAAGTTTTTTTTCTGAAATGACTGTTGTAGTATGATTATCAGGTGACCATTGTTGTGTAGCATGATTTTGGTGAGTATACAGTGTATAATATTAACGCTATTGACGATTTTTCACAATAAAATAACCCTAAAATATGCAAAAAGTTTTTTTTCTGAAATGACTGTTGTAGTATGATTATCAGGTGACCCTTGTTGTGTATCATGATTTTGGTCATCCTACAGTGTATAATATTAACGCTATTGATGATTTTTCACAATAAAATTCCCCAAAAATATGCAAAAAGTTTTTTTTTTGAAATGTCTGTTGTAGTATGATTATCAGGTGACCATTGTTGTGTATCATGATTTTGGTGAGTATGCAGTGTATAATATTAACGCTATTGACGATTTTTCACAATAATATTCCCCAAAAATATGAAAAAAGATTTATTATTTTTATGAAATAACTGTTGTAGTATGATTATCAGGTGACCCTTGTTGTGTAGCATGATTTTGGTCATCCTACAGTGTATAATATTAACGCTATTGACGATTTTTCACAATAAAATTCCCCAAAAATATGCAAACTTTTTTTCCCCCTGAAATCACTGTTGTAGTATGATTATCAGGTGACCATTGTTGTGTAGCATGATTTTGGTGAGTATACAGTGTATAATATTAACGCTATTGACGATTTTTCACAATAAAATTCCCCAAAAATATGCAAAAAGTTTTTTTTTCTGAAATGACTGTTGTAGTATGATTATCAGGTGACCCTTGTTGTGTATCATAATTTTGGTCATCCTACAGTGTATAATATTAACGCTATTGACGATTTTTCACAATAAAATTCCCCAAAAATATGCAAACTTTTTTTCCCCCTGAAATCACTGTTGTGTTATGATTATCAGGTGACCATTGTTGTGTAGCATGATTTTGGTGAGTATACAGTGTATGATATTAACGGTATTGACGATTTTTCAAAATAAAATTCCCCAAAAATATGCAAAAAGTTTTTTTTCTGAAATGACTGTTGTAGTATGATTATCAGGTGACCCTTGTTGTGTATCATGATTTTGGTCATCCTACAGTGTATAATATTAACGCTATTGACGATTTTTCACAATAAAATTCCCCAAAAATATGCAAAGAGATTATTTTTTCTGAAATGACTGTTGTAGTATGATTATCAGGTGACCATTGTTGTGTAGCATGATTTTGGTGAGTATACAGTGTATAATATTAACGCTATTGACGATTTTTCACAATAAAATTCCCCTAAAATATGCAAAAAGTTTTTTTTCTGAAATGACTGTTGTAGTATGATTATCAGGTGACCCTTGTTGTGTATCATGATTTTGGTCATCCTACAGTGTATAATATTAACGCTATTGACGATTTTTCACAATAATATTCCCCAAAAATATGAAAAAAGATTTATTATTTTTATGAAATAACTGTTGTAGTATGATTATCAGGTGACCATTGTTGTGTATCATGATTTTGGTCATCCTACAGTGTATAATATTAACGCTATTGGCGATTTTTCACAATAAAATTCCCCTAAAATATGCAAACTTTTTTCCCCCCTGAAATCACTGTTGTAGTATGATTATCAGGTAACCATTGTTGTTTAGCATGATTTTGGTGAGTATGCAGTGTATAATATTAACGCTATTGACGATTTTTCACAATAAAATTCCCCTAAAATATGCAAAAAGTTTTTTTTCTGAAATGACTGTTGTAGTATGATTATCAGGTGACCCTTGTTGTGTATCATGATTTTGGTCATCCTACAGTGTATAATATTAACGCTATTGACGATTTTTCACAATAATATTCCCCAAAAATATGAAAAAAGATGTATTATTTTTATGAAATAACTGTTGTAGTATGATTATCAGGTGACCATTGTTGTGTAGCATGATTTCGGTGAGTATACAGTGTATAATATTAACGCTATTGACGATTTTTCACAATAATATTCCCCAAAAATATGAAAAAAGATTTATTTTTTTTCTGAAATGACTGTTGTAGTATGATTATCAGGTGACCCTTGTTGTGTATCATGATTTTGGTCATCCTACAGTGTATAATATTAACGCTATTGATGATTTTTCACAATAAAATTCCCCAAAAATATGCAAACTTTTTTTCCCCCTGAAATAACTGTTGTAGTATGATTATCAGGTGACCATTGTTGTGTAGCATGATTTTGGTGAGTATGCAGTGTATAATATTAACGCTTTTGACGATTTTTCACAATAATATTCCCCAAAAATATGAAAAAATATTTATTTTTTTTCTGAAATGACTGTTGTAGTATGATTATCAGGTGACCCTTGTTGTGTATCATGATTTTGGTCATCCTACAGTGTATAATATTAACGCTATTGACGATTTTTCACAATGAAATTCCCCAAAATTATGCAAACTTTTTTTCCCCCTGAAATAACTGTTGTAGTATGATTATCAGGTGACCCTTGTTGTGTATCATGATTTTGGTCATCCTACAGTGTATATTATTAACGCTACTGACGATTTTTCACAATAAAATTCCCCTAAAATATGCAAAAAGTTTTTTTTCTGAAATGACTGTTGTAGTATGATTATCAGGTGACCATTGTTGTGTATCATGATTTTGGTCATCCTACAGTGTATAATATTAACGCTATTGACGATTTTTCACAATAAAATTCCCCAAAAATATGCAAACTTTTTTTCCCCCTGAAATAACTGTTGTAGTATGATTATCAGGTGACCATTGTTGTGTAGTATGATTTTGGTGAGTATGCAGTGTATAATATTAACGCTATTGATGATTTTTCACAATAAAATTCCCCAAAAATATGCAAAAAGTTTTTTTTCTGAAATGACTGTTGTAGTATGATTATCAGGTGACCATTGTTGTGTATCATGATTTTGGTCATCCTACAGTGTATAATATTAACGCTATTGACGATTTTTCACAATAAAATTCCCCAAAAATATGCAAACTTTTTTTCCCCCTGAAATGACTGTTGTAGTATGATTATCAGGTGACCATTGTTGTGTAGCATGATTTTGGTGAGTATACAGTGTATAATATTAACGCTATTGACGATTTTTCACAATAATATTCTCTAAAAATATGAAATAATATTTATTTTTTTTCTGAAATGACTGTTGTAGTATGATTATCAGGTAACCATTGTTGTGTGGCATGATTTTGGTGAGTATGCAGTGTATAATATTAACGCTATTGACGATTTTTCACGATAAAATTCCCCAAAAATATGCAAAAAGTTTTTTTTCTGAAATGACTGTTGTAGTATGATTATCAGGTGACCATTGTTGTGTATCATGATTTTGGTCATCCTACAGTGTATAATATTAACGCTATTGACGATTTTTCACAATAAAATTCCCCAAAATTATGCAAACTTTTTTTCCCCCTGAAATAACTGTTGTAGTATGATTAACAGGTGACCATTATTGTGTATAATGATTTTGGTCATCCTACAGTGTATAATATTAACGCTATTGACGATTTTTCACAATAAAATTCCCCTAAAATATGCAAAAAGTTTTTTTTCTGAAATGACTGTTGTAGTATTTTTATCAGGTGACCCTTGTTGTGTATCATGATTTTGGTCATCCTACAGTGTATAAAATTAACGCTATTGACGATTTTTCACAATAATATTCCCCAAAAATATAAAAAAAGATGTATTATTTTTATGAAATAACTGTTGTAGTATGATTATCAGGTGACCATTGTTGTGTAGCATGATTTCGGTGAGTATAAAGTGTATAATATTAACGCTATTGACGATTTTTCACAATAATATTCCCCAAAAATATGAAAAAAGATTTATTTTTTTTCTGAAATGACTGTTGTAGTATGATTATCAGGTGACCCTTGTTGTGTATCATGATTTTGGTCATCCTACAGTGTATAATATTAACGCTATTGATGATTTTTCACAATAAAATTCCCCAAAAATATGCAAACTTTTTTTCCCCCTGAAATAACTGTTGTAATATGATTATCAGGTGACCATTGTTGTGTAGCATGATTTTGGTGAGTATGCAGTGTATAATATTAACGCTATTGACGATTTTTCACAATAATATTCCCAAAAAATATGCAAAAAGATTATTTTTTCTGAAATGACTGTTGTAGTATGATTATCAGATGACCCTTGTTGTGTAGCATGATTTTGGTCATCCTACAGTGTATAATATTAACGCTATTGACGATTTTTCACAATAAAATTCCCCAAAAATATGCAAAAAGATTATTTTTTCTGAAATGACTGTTGTAGTATGATTATCAGGTGACCATTGTTGTGTAGCATGATTTTGGTGAGTATACAGTGTATAATATTAACGCTATTGACGATTTTTCACAATAAAATTCCCCAAAAATATGCAAACTTTTTTTGCCCCTGAAATGACTGTTGTAGTATGATTATCAGGTGACCCTTGTTGTGTATCATGATTTTGGTGAGTATGCAGTGTATAATATTAACGCTATTGACGATTTTTCACAATAAAATTCCCCAAAAATATGCAAAAAGATTATTTTTTCGTAAATGACAGTTGTAGTATGATTATCAGGTGACCCTTGTTGTGTATCATGATTTTGGTCATCCTACATTGTATAATATTAACGCTAGTGACGATTTTTCACAATAAAATTCCCCAAAAATATGCAAAAATATTTTTTTTTCTGAAATGACTGTTGTAGTATGATTATCAGGTGACCCTTGTTGTGTATCATGATTTTGGTCATCCTACAGTGTATAATATTAACGCTATTGACGATTTTTCACAATAAAATTCCCCAAAATTATGCAAACTTTTTTTCCCCCTGAAATAACTGTTGTAGTATGATTATCAGGTGACCATTGTTGTGTATCATGATTTTGGTCATCCTACAGTGTATAATATTAACGCTATTGACGATTTTTCACAATAAAATTCCCCTAAAATATGCAAAAAGTTTTTTTTCTGAAATGACTGTTGTAGTATGATTATCAGGTGACCCTTGTTGTGTATCATGATTTTGGTCATCCTACAGTGTATAATATTAACGCTATTGACGATTTTTCACAATAATATTCCCCAAAAATATGAAAAAAGATTTATTATTTTTATGAAATAACTGTTGTAGTATGATTATCAGGTGACCATTGTTGTGTATCATGATTTTGGTCATCCTACAGTGTATAATATTAACGCTATTGGCGATTTTTCACAATAAAATTCCCCTAAAATATGCAAACTTTTTTCCCCCCTGAAATCACTGTTGTAGTATGATTATCAGGTAACCATTGTTGTTTAGCATGATTTTGGTGAGTATGCAGTGTATAATATTAACGCTATTGACGATTTTTCACAATAAAATTCCCCTAAAATATGCAAAAAGTTTTTTTTCTGAAATGACTGTTGTAGTATGATTATCAGGTGACCCTTGTTGTGTATCATGATTTTGGTCATCCTACAGTGTATAATATTAACGCTATTGACGATTTTTCACAATAATATTCCCCAAAAATATGAAAAAAGATGTATTATTTTTATGAAATAACTGTTGTAGTATGATTATCAGGTGACCATTGTTGTGTAGCATGATTTCGGTGAGTATACAGTGTATAATATTAACGCTATTGACGATTTTTCACAATAATGTTCCCCAAAAATATGAAAAAAGATTTATTTTTTTTCTGAAATGACTGTTGTAGTATGATTATCAGGTGACCCTTGTTGTGTATCATGATTTTGGTCATCCTACAGTGTATAATATTAACGCTATTGATGATTTTTCACAATAAAATTCCCCAAAAATATGCAAACTTTTTTTCCCCCTGAAATAACTGTTGTAGTATGATTATCAGGTGACCATTGTTGTGTAGCATGATTTTGGTGAGTATGCAGTGTATAATATTAACGCTTTTGACGATTTTTCACAATAATATTCCCCAAAAATATGAAAAAATATTTATTTTTTTTCTGAAATGACTGTTGTAGTATGATTATCAGGTGACCCTTGTTGTGTATCATGATTTTGGTCATCCTACAGTGTATAATATTAACGCTATTGACGATTTTTCACAATGAAATTCCCCAAAATTATGCAAACTTTTTTTCCCCCTGAAATAACTGTTGTAGTATGATTATCAGGTGACCCTTGTTGTGTATCATGATTTTGGTCATCCTACAGTGTATATTATTAACGCTATTGACGATTTTTCACAATAAAATTCCCCTAAAATATGCAAAAAGTTTTTTTTCTGAAATGACTGTTGTAGTATGATTATCAGGTGACCATTGTTGTGTATCATGATTTTGGTGAGTATGCAGTGTATAATATTAACGCTATTGACGATTTTTCACAATAAAATTCCCCAAAAATATGCAAACTTTTTTTCCCCCTGAAATAACTGTTGTAGTATGATTATCAGGTGACCATTGTTGTGTAGTATGATTTTGGTGAGTATGCAGTGTATAATATTAACGCTATTGATGATTTTTCACAATAAAATTCCCCAAAAATATGCAAAAAGTTTTTTTTCTGAAATGACTGTTGTAGTATGATTATCAGGTGACCATTGTTGTGTAGCATGATTTTGGTGAGTATACAGTGTATAATATTAACGCTATTGACGATTTTTCACAATAATATTCTCTAAAAATATGAAATAATATTTATTTTTTTCCTGAAATAACTGTTGTAGTATGATTATCAGGTGACCCTTGTTGTGTATCATAATTTTGGTCATCCTACAGTGTATAATATTAACGCTATTGACGATTTTTCACAATAAAATTCCCAAAAAATATGCAAAAAGATTATTTTTTCGTAAATGACAGTTGTAGTATGATTATCAGGTGACCCTTGTTGTGTATCATGATTTTGGTCATCCTACATTGTATAATATTAACGCTAGTGACGATTTTTCACAATAAAATTCCCCAAAAATATGCAAAAATATTTTTTTTTCTGAAATGACTGTTGTAGTATGATTATCAGGTGACCCTTGTTGTGTATCATGATTTTGGTCATCCTACAGTGTATAATATTAACGCTATTGACGATTTTTCACAATGAAATTCCCCAAAATTATGCAAACTTTTTTTCCCCCTGAAATAACTGTTGTAGTATGATTATCAGGTGACCCTTGTTGTGTATCATGATTTTGGTCATCCTACAGTGTATATTATTAACGCTACTGACGATTTTTCACAATAAAATTCCCCTAAAATATGCAAAAAGTTTTTTTTCTGAAATGACTGTTGTAGTATGATTATCAGGTGACCATTGTTGTGTATCATGATTTTGGTCATCCTACAGTGTATAATATTAACGCTATTGACGATTTTTCACAATAAAATTCCCCAAAAATATGCAAACTTTTTTTCCCCCTGAAATAACTGTTGTAGTATGATTATCAGGTGACCATTGTTGTGTAGTATGATTTTGGTGAGTATGCAGTGTATAATATTAACGCTATTGATGATTTTTCACAATAAAATTCCCCAAAAATATGCAAAAAGTTTTTTTTCTGAAATGACTGTTGTAGTATGATTATCAGGTGACCATTGTTGTGTATCATGATTTTGGTCATCCTACAGTGTATAATATTAACGCTATTGACGATTTTTCACAATAAAATTCCCCAAAAATATGCAAACTTTTTTTCCCCCTGAAATGACTGTTGTAGTATGATTATCAGGTGACCATTGTTGTGTAGCATGATTTTGGTGAGTATACAGTGTATAATATTAACGCTATTGACGATTTTTCACAATAATATTCTCTAAAAATATGAAATAATATTTATTTTTTTTCTGAAATGACTGTTGTAGTATGATTATCAGGTGACCCTTGTTGTGTATCATAATTTTGGTCATCCTACAGTGTATAATATTAACGCTATTGACGATTTTTCACAATAAAATTCCCAAAAAATATGCAAACTTTTTTTCCCCCTGAAATAACTGTTGTAGTATGATTATCAGGTAACCATTGTTGTGTGGCATGATTTTGGTGAGTATGCAGTGTATAATATTAACGCTATTGACGATTTTTCACGATAAAATTCCCCAAAAATATGCAAAAAGTTTTTTTTCTGAAATGACTGTTGTAGTATGATTATCAGGTGACCATTGTTGTGTATCATGATTTTGGTCATCCTACAGTGTATAATATTAACGCTATTGACGATTTTTCACAATAAAATTCCCCAAAATTATGCAAACTTTTTTTCCCCCTGAAATAACTGTTGTAGTATGATTAACAGGTGACCATTATTGTGTATAATGATTTTGGTCATCCTACAGTGTATAATATTAACGCTATTGACGATTTTTCACAATAAAATTCCCCTAAAATATGCAAAAAGTTTTTTTTCTGAAATGACTGTTGTAGTATGATTATCAGGTGACCCTTGTTGTGTATCATGATTTTGGTCATCCTACAGTGTATAAAATTAACGCTATTGACGATTTTTCACAATAATATTCCCCAAAAATATAAAAAAAGATGTATTATTTTTATGAAATAACTGTTGTAGTATGATTATCAGGTGACCATTGTTGTGTAGCATGATTTCGGTGAGTATAAAGTGTATAATATTAACGCTATTGACGATTTTTCACAATAATATTCCCCAAAAATATGAAAAAAGATTTATTTTTTTTCTGAAATGACTGTTGTAGTATGATTATCAGGTGACCCTTGTTGTGTATCATGATTTTGGTCATCCTACAGTGTATAATATTAACGCTATTGATGATTTTTCACAATAAAATTCCCCAAAAATATGCAAACTTTTTTTCCCCCTGAAATAACTGTTGTAGTATGATTATCAGGTGACCATTGTTGTGTAGCATGATTTTGGTGAGTATGCAGTGTATAATATTAACGCTATTGACGATTTTTCACAATAATATTCCCAAAAAATATGCAAAAAGATTATTTTTTCTGAAATGACTGTTGTAGTATGATTATCAGATGACCCTTGTTGTGTAGCATGATTTTGGTCATCCTACAGTGTATAATATTAACGCTATTGACGATTTTTCACAATAAAATTCCCCAAAAATATGCAAAAAGATTATTTTTTCTGAAATGACTGTTGTAGTATGATTATCAGGTGACCATTGTTGTGTAGCATGATTTTGGTGAGTATACAGTGTATAATATTAACGCTATTGACGATTTTTCACAATAAAATTCCCCAAAAATATGCAAACTTTTTTTGCCCCTGAAATGACTGTTGTAGTATGATTATCAGGTGACCCTTGTTGTGTATCATGATTTTGGTGAGTATGCAGTGTATAATATTAACGCTATTGACGATTTTTCACAATAAAATTCCCCAAAAATATGCAAAAAGATTATTTTTTCGTAAATGACAGTTGTAGTATGATTATCAGGTGACCCTTGTTGTGTATCATGATTTTGGTCATCCTACATTGTATAATATTAACGCTAGTGACGATTTTTCACAATAAAATTCCCCAAAAATATGCAAAAATATTTTTTTTTCTGAAATGACTGTTGTAGTATGATTATCAGGTGACCCTTGTTGTGTATCATGATTTTGGTCATCCTACAGTGTATAATATTAACGCTATTGACGATTTTTCACAATAAAATTCCCCAAAATTATGCAAACTTTTTTTCCCCCTGAAATAACTGTTGTAGTATGATTATCAGGTGACCATTGTTGTGTATCATGATTTTGGTCATCCTACAGTGTATAATATTAACGCTATTGACGATTTTTCACAATAAAATTCCCCTAAAATATGCAAAAAGTTTTTTTTCTGAAATGACTGTTGTAGTATGATTATCAGGTGACCCTTGTTGTGTATCATGATTTTGGTCATCCTACAGTGTATAATATTAACGCTATTGACGATTTTTCACAATAATATTCCCCAAAAACATGAAAAAAGATTTATTATATTTATGAAATAACTGTTGTAGTATGATTATCAGGTGACCATTGTTGTGTATCATGATTTTGGTCATCCTACAGTGTATAATATTAACGCTATTGGCGATTTTTCACAATAAAATTCCCCTAAAATATGCAAACTTTTTTCCCCCCTGAAATCACTGTTGTAGTATGATTATCAGGTAACCATTGTTGTTTAGCATGATTTTGGTGAGTATGCAGTGTATAATATTAACGCTATTGACGATTTTTCACAATAAAATTCCCCTAAAATATGCAAAAAGTTTTTTTTCTGAAATGACTGTTGTAGTATGATTATCAGGTGACCCTTGTTGTGTATCATGATTTTGGTCATCCTACAGTGTATAATATTAACGCTATTGACGATTTTTCACAATAATATTCCCCAAAAATATGAAAAAAGATGTATTATTTTTATGAAATAACTGTTGTAGTATGATTATCAGGTGACCATTGTTGTGTAGCATGATTTCGGTGAGTATACAGTGTATAATATTAACGCTATTGACGATTTTTCACAATAATATTCCCCAAAAATATGAAAAAAGATTTATTTTTTTTCTGAAATGACTGTTGTAGTATGATTATCAGGTGACCCTTGTTGTGTATCATGATTTTGGTCATCCTACAGTGTATAATATTAACGCTATTGATGATTTTTCACAATAAAATTCCCCAAAAATATGCAAACTTTTTTTCCCCCTGAAATAACTGTTGTAGTATGATTATCAGGTGACCATTGTTGTGTAGCATGATTTTGGTGAGTATGCAGTGTATAATATTAACGCTTTTGACGATTTTTCACAATAATATTCCCCAAAAATATGAAAAAATATTTATTTTTTTTCTGAAATGACTGTTGTAGTATGATTATCAGGTGACCCTTGTTGTGTATCATGATTTTGGTCATCCTACAGTGTATAATATTAACGCTATTGACGATTTTTCACAATGAAATTCCCCAAAATTATGCAAACTTTTTTTCCCCCTGAAATAACTGTTGTAGTATGATTATCAGGTGACCCTTGTTGTGTATCATGATTTTGGTCATCCTACAGTGTATATTATTAACGCTATTGACGATTTTTCACAATAAAATTCCCCTAAAATATGCAAAAAGTTTTTTTTCTGAAATGACTGTTGTAGTATGATTATCAGGTGACCATTGTTGTGTATCATGATTTTGGTGAGTATGCAGTGTATAATATTAACGCTATTGACGATTTTTCACAATAAAATTCCCCAAAAATATGCAAACTTTTTTTCCCCCTGAAATAACTGTTGTAGTATGATTATCAGGTGACCATTGTTGTGTAGTATGATTTTGGTGAGTATGCAGTGTATAATATTAACGCTATTGATGATTTTTCACAATAAAATTCCCCAAAAATATGCAAAAAGTTTTTTTTCTGAAATGACTGTTGTAGTATGATTATCAGGTGACCATTGTTGTGTAGCATGATTTTGGTGAGTATACAGTGTATAATATTAACGCTATTGACGATTTTTCACAATAATATTCTCTAAAAATATGAAATAATATTTATTTTTTTCCTGAAATAACTGTTGTAGTATGATTATCAGGTGACCCTTGTTGTGTATCATGATTTTGGTCATCCTACAGTGTATAATATTAACGCTATTGACGATTTTTCACAATAAAATTCCCAAAAAATATGCAAAAAGATTATTTTTTCGTAAATGACAGTTGTAGTATGATTATCAGGTGACCCTTGTTGTGTATCATGATTTTGGTCATCCTACATTGTATAATATTAACGCTAGTGACGATTTTTCACAATAAAATTCCCCAAAAATATGCAAAAATATTTTTTTTTCTGAAATGACTGTTGTAGTATGATTATCAGGTGACCCTTGTTGTGTATCATGATTTTGGTCATCCTACAGTGTATAATATTAACGCTATTGACGATTTTTCACAATAAAATTCCCCAAAATTATGCAAACTTTTTTTCCCCCTGAAATAACTGTTGTAGTATGATTATCAGGTGACCATTGTTGTGTATCATGATTTTGGTCATCCTACAGTGTATAATATTAACGCTATTGACGATTTTTCACAATAAAATTCCCCTAAAATATGCAAAAAGTTTTTTTTCTGAAATGACTGTTGTAGTATGATTATCAGGTGACCCTTGTTGTGTATCATGATTTTGGTCATCCTACAGTGTATAATATTAACGCTATTGACGATTTTTCACAATAATATTCCCCAAAAATATGAAAAAAGATTTATTATTTTTATGAAATAACTGTTGTAGTATGATTATCAGGTGACCATTGTTGTGTATCATGATTTTGGTCATCCTACAGTGTATAATATTAACGCTATTGGCGATTTTTCACAATAAAATTCCCCTAAAATATGCAAACTTTTTTCCCCCCTGAAATCACTGTTGTAGTATGATTATCAGGTAACCATTGTTGTTTAGCATGATTTTGGTGAGTATGCAGTGTATAATATTAACGCTATTGACGATTTTTCACAATAAAATTCCCCTAAAATATGCAAAAAGTTTTTTTTCTGAAATGACTGTTGTAGTATGATTATCAGGTGACCCTTGTTGTGTATCATGATTTTGGTCATCCTACAGTGTATAATATTAACGCTATTGACGATTTTTCACAATAATATTCCCCAAAAATATGAAAAAAGATGTATTATTTTTATGAAATAACTGTTGTAGTATGATTATCAGGTGACCATTGTTGTGTAGCATGATTTCGGTGAGTATACAGTGTATAATATTAACGCTATTGACGATTTTTCACAATAATATTCCCCAAAAATATGAAAAAAGATTTATTTTTTTTCTGAAATGACTGTTGTAGTATGATTATCAGGTGACCCTTGTTGTGTATCATGATTTTGGTCATCCTACAGTGTATAATATTAACGCTATTGATGATTTTTCACAATAAAATTCCCCAAAAATATGCAAACTTTTTTTCCCCCTGAAATAACTGTTGTAGTATGATTATCAGGTGACCATTGTTGTGTAGCATGATTTTGGTGAGTATGCAGTGTATAATATTAACGCTTTTGACGATTTTTCACAATAATATTCCCCAAAAATATGAAAAAATATTTATTTTTTTTCTGAAATGACTGTTGTAGTATGATTATCAGGTGACCCTTGTTGTGTATCATGATTTTGGTCATCCTACAGTGTATAATATTAACGCTATTGACGATTTTTCACAATGAAATTCCCCAAAATTATGCAAACTTTTTTTCCCCCTGAAATAACTGTTGTAGTATGATTATCAGGTGACCCTTGTTGTGTATCATGATTTTGGTCATCCTACAGTGTATATTATTAACGCTATTGACGATTTTTCACAATAAAATTCCCCTAAAATATGCAAAAAGTTTTTTTTCTGAAATGACTGTTGTAGTATGATTATCAGGTGACCATTGTTGTGTATCATGATTTTGGTCATCCTACAGTGTATAATATTAACGCTATTGACGATTTTTCACAATAAAATTCCCCAAAAATATGCAAACTTTTTTTCCCCCTGAAATAACTGTTGTAGTATGATTATCAGGTGACCATTGTTGTGTAGTATGATTTTGGTGAGTATGCAGTGTATAATATTAACGCTATTGATGATTTTTCACAATAAAATTCCCCAAAAATATGCAAAAAGTTTTTTTTCTGAAATGACTGTTGTAGTATGATTATCAGGTGACCATTGTTGTGTATCATGATTTTGGTCATCCTACAGTGTATAATATTAACGCTATTGACGATTTTTCACAATAAAATTCCCCAAAAATATGCAAACTTTTTTTCCCCCTGAAATGACTGTTGTAGTATGATTATCAGGTGACCATTGTTGTGTAGCATGATTTTGGTGAGTATACAGTGTATAATATTAACGCTATTGACGATTTTTCACAATAATATTCTCTAAAAATATGAAATAATATTTATTTTTTTTCTGAAATGACTGTTGTAGTATGATTATCAGGTGACCCTTGTTGTGTGTCATAATTTTGGTCATCCTACAGTGTATAATATTAACGCTATTGACGATTTTTCACAATAAAATTCCCAAAAAATATGCAAACTTTTTTTCCCCCTGAAATAACTGTTGTAGTATGATTATCAGGTAACCATTGTTGTATAGCATGATTTTGGTGAGTATGCAGTGTATAATATTAACGCTATTGACGATTTTTCACGATAAAATTCCCCAAAAATATGCAAAAAGTTTTTTTTCTGAAATGACTGTTGTAGTATGATTATCAGGTGACCATTGTTGTGTATCATGATTTTGGTCATCCTACAGTGTATAATATTAACGCTATTGACGATTTTTCACGATAAAATTCCCCAAAAATATGCAAAAAGTTTTTTTTCTGAAATGACTGTTGTAGTATGATTATCAGGTGACCATTATTGTGTATAATGATTTTGGTCATCCTACAGTGTATAATATTAACGCTATTGACGATTTTTCACAATAAAATTCCCCAAAAATATGCAAAAAGATTTTTTTTCTGAAATGACTGTTGTAGTATGATTATCAGGTGACCCTTGTTGTGTAGCATGATTTTGGTCATCCTACAGTGTATAATATTAACGCTATTGACGATTTTTCACAATAAAATTCCCCTAAAATATGCAAAAAGTTTTTTTTCTGAAATGACTGTTGTAGTATGATTATCAGGTGACCCTTGTTGTGTATCATGATTTTGGTCATCCTACAGTGTATAAAATTAACGCTATTGACGATTTTTCACAATAATATTCCCCAAAAATATAAAAAAAGATGTATTATTTTTATGAAATAACTGTTGTAGTATGATTATCAGGTGACCATTGTTGTGTAGCATGATTTCGGTGAGTATAAAGTGTATAATATTAACGCTATTGACGATTTTTCACAATAATATTCCCCAAAAATATGAAAAAAGATTTATTTTTTTTCTGAAATGACTGTTGTAGTATGATTATCAGGTGACCCTTGTTGTGTATCATGATTTTGGTCATCCTACAGTGTATAATATTAACGCTATTGATGATTTTTCACAATAAAATTCCCCAAAAATATGCAAACTTTTTTTCCCCCTGAAATAACTGTTGTAGTATGATTATCAGGTGACCATTGTTGTGTAGCATGATTTTGGTGAGTATGCAGTGTATAATATTAACGCTATTGACGATTTTTCACAATAATATTCCCCAAAAATATGAAAAAATATATTTATTTTTTTCTGAAATGACTGTTGTAGTATGATTATCAGGTGACCCTTGTTGTGTATCATGATTTTGGTCATCCTACAGTGTATAATATTAACGTTATTGACGATTTTTCACAATAAAATTCCCCAAAATTATGCAAACTTTTTTTCCCCCTGAAATAACTGTTGTAGTATGATTATCAGGTGACCATCGTTGTGTATCATGATTTTGGTCATCCTACAGTGTATAATATTAACGCTATTGACGATTTTTCACAATAAAATTCCCCAAAATTATGCAAACTTTTTTTCCCCCTGAAATAACTGTTGTAGTATGATTATCAGGTGACCATTGTTGTGTATCATGATTTTGGTCATCCTACAGTGTATAATATTAACGCTATTGACGATTTTTCACAATAAAATTCCCCAAAAATATGAAAAAAGATTTATTATTTTTATGAAATAACTGTTGTAGTATGATTATCAGGTGACAATTGTTGTGTAGCATGATTTTGGTGAGTATACAGTGTATAATATTAACGCTATTGACGATTTTTCACAATAAAATTCCCCAAAAATATGCAAACTTTTTTTCCCCCTGAAATGACTGTTGTAGTATGATTATCAGGTAACCATTGTTGTGTAGCATGATTTTGGTGAGTATGCAGTGTATAATATTAACGCTATTGACGATTTTTCACAATAAAATTCCCCAAAAATATGCAAAAAGTCTTTTTTTTTAAAATGACTGTTGTAGTATGATTATCAGGTGACCATTGTTGTGTATCATGATTTTGGTCATCCTACAGTGTATAATATTAACGCTATTGACGATTTTTCACAATAAAATTCCCCTAAAATATGCAAAAAGTTTTTTTTCTGAAATGACTGTTGTAGTATGATTATCAGGTGACCCTTGTTGTGTATCATGATTTTGGTCATCCTACAGTGTATAATATTAACGCTATTGACGATTTTTCACAATAAAATTCCCCAAAATTATGCAAACTTTTTTTCCCCCTGAAATAACTGTTGTAGTATGATTATCAGGTGACCATTGTTGTGTATCATGATTTTGGTCATCCTACAGTGTATAATATTAACGCTATTGACGATTTTTCACAATAAAATTCCCCTAAAATATGCAAAAAGTTTTTTTTCTGAAATGACTGTTGTAGTATGATTATCAGGTGACCATTGTTGTGTAGCATGATTTTGGTCATCCTACAGTGTATAATATTAACGCTATTGACGATTTTTCACAATAAAATTCCCCAAAAATATGCAAACTTTTTTTCCCCCTGAAATCACTGTTGTAGTATGATTATCAGGTGACCATTGTTGTGTAGCATGATTTTGGTGAGTATACAGTGTATAATATTAACGCTATTGATGATTTTTCACAATAAAATTCCCCAAAAATATGCAAACTTTTTTTCCCCCTGAAATAACTGTTGTAGTATGATTATCAGGTGACCCTTGTTGTGTATCATGATTTTGGTCATCCTACAGTGTATAATATTAACGCTATTGACGATTTTTCAAAATAAAATTCCCCAAAAATATGCAAACTTTTTTTCCCCCTGAAATAACTGTTGTAGTATGATTATCAGGTGACCCTTGTTGTGTATCATGATTTTGGTCATCCTACAGTGTATAATATTAACGCTATTGACGATTTTTCACAATAAAATTCCCCAAAAATATGAAAAAAGATTTATTATTTTTATGAAATAACTGTTGTAGTATGATTATCAGGTGACCATTGTTGTGTAGCATGATTTTGGTGAGTATACAGTGTATAATATTAACGCTATTGACGATTTTTCACAATAAAATTCCCCAAAAATATGCAAACTTTTTTCCCCCTGAAATGACTGTTGTAGTATGATTATCAGGTAACCATTGTTGTGTAGCATGATTTTGGTGAGTATGCAGTGTATAATATTAACGCTATTGACGATTTTTCACAATAAAATTCCCCAAAAATATGAAAAAAGATTTTTTTTTTAAATGACTGTTGTAGTATGATTATCAGGTGACCATTGTTGTGTATCATGATTTTGGTCATCCTACAGTGTATAATATTAACGCTATTGACGATTTTTCACAATAAAATTCCCCAAAAATATGCAAAGAGATTATTTTTTCTGAAATGACTGTTGTAGTATGATTATCAGGTGACCCTTGTTGTGTATCATGATTTTGGTAATTCCTACAGTGTATAATATTAACGCTATTGACGATTTTTCACAATAAAATTCCCCAAAATTATGCAAACTTTTTTTCCCCCTGAAATAACTGTTGTAGTATGATTATCAGGTGACCATTGTTGTGTAGCATGATTTTGGTGAGTATACAGTGTATAATATTAACGCTATTGACGATTTTTCACAATAAAATTCCCCTAAAATATGCAAAAAGTTTTTTTTTCTGAAATGACTGTTGTACTATGATTATAAGATGACCCTTGTTGTGTATCATGATTTTGGTCATCCTACAGTGTATAATATTAACGCTATTGACGATTTTTCACAATAAAATTCCCCTAAAATATGCAAAAAGTTTTTTTTCTGAAATGACTGTTGTAGTATGATTATCAGGTGACACTTGTTGTGTATAATGATTTTGGTGAGTATACAGTGTATAATATTAACGCTATTGACGATTTTTAACAATAAAATTCCCCAAAAATATGCAAAAAGTTTTTTTTCTGAAATGACTGTTGTAGTATGATTATCAGGTGACCATTGTTGTGTAGCATGATTTTGGTCATCCTACAGTGTATAATATTAACGTTATTGACGATTTTTCACAATAATATTCCCCAAAAATATGAAAAAATATATTTATTTTTTTCTGAAATGACTGTTGTAGTATGATTATCAGGTGACCCTTGTTGTGTATCATGATTTTGGTCATCCTACAGTGTATAATATTAACGTTATTGACGATTTTTCACAATAAAATTCCCCAAAATTATGCAAACTTTTTTTCCCCCTGAAATAACTGTTGTAGTATGATTATCAGGTGACCATCGTTGTGTATCATGATTTTGGTCATCCTACAGTGTATAATATTAACGCTATTGACGATTTTTCACAATAAAATTCCCCAAAATTATGCAAACTTTTTTTCCCCCTGAAATAACTGTTGTAGTATGATTATCAGGTGACCATTGTTGTGTATCATGATTTTGGTCATCCTACAGTGTATAATATTAACGCTATTGACGATTTTTCACAATAAAATTCCCCAAAAATATGAAAAAAGATTTATTATTTTTATGAAATAACTGTTGTAGTATGATTATCAGGTGACAATTGTTGTGTAGCATGATTTTGGTGAGTATACAGTGTATAATATTAACGCTATTGACGATTTTTCACAATAAAATTCCCCAAAAATATGCAAACTTTTTTTCCCCCTGAAATGACTGTTGTAGTATGATTATCAGGTAACCATTGTTGTGTAGCATGATTTTGGTGAGTATGCAGTGTATAATATTAACGCTATTGACGATTTTTCACAATAAAATTCCCCAAAAATATGCAAAAAGTCTTTTTTTTTTAAATGACTGTTGTAGTATGATTATCAGGTGACCATTGTTGTGTATCATGATTTTGGTCATCCTACAGTGTATAATATTAACGCTATTGACGATTTTTCACAATAAAATTCCCCTAAAATATGCAAAAAGTTTTTTTTCTGAAATGACTGTTGTAGTATGATTATCAGGTGACCCTTGTTGTGTATCATGATTTTGGTCATCCTACAGTGTATAATATTAACGCTATTGACGATTTTTCACAATAAAATTCCCCAAAATTATGCAAACTTTTTTTCCCCCTGAAATAACTGTTGTAGTATGATTATCAGGTGACCATTGTTGTGTATCATGATTTTGGTCATCCTACAGTGTATAATATTAACGCTATTGACGATTTTTCACAATAAAATTCCCCTAAAATATGCAAAAAGTTTTTTTTCTGAAATGACTGTTGTAGTATGATTATCAGGTGACCATTGTTGTGTAGCATGATTTTGGTCATCCTACAGTGTATAATATTAACGCTATTGACGATTTTTCACAATAAAATTCCCCAAAAATATGCAAACTTTTTTTCCCCCTGAAATCACTGTTGTAGTATGATTATCAGGTGACCATTGTTGTGTAGCATGATTTTGGTGAGTATACAGTGTATAATATTAACGCTATTGATGATTTTTCACAATAAAATTCCCCAAAAATATGCAAACTTTTTTTCCCCCTGAAATAACTGTTGTAGTATGATTATCAGGTGACCCTTGTTGTGTATCATGATTTTGGTCATCCTACAGTGTATAATATTAACGCTATTGACGATTTTTCAAAATAAAATTCCCCAAAAATATGCAAACTTTTTTTCCCCCTGAAATAACTGTTGTAGTATGATTATCAGGTGACCCTTGTTGTGTATCATGATTTTGGTCATCCTACAGTGTATAATATTAACGCTATTGACGATTTTTCACAATAAAATTCCCCAAAAATATGAAAAAAGATTTATTATTTTTATGAAATAACTGTTGTAGTATGATTATCAGGTGACCATTGTTGTGTAGCATGATTTTGGTGAGTATACAGTGTATAATATTAACGCTATTGACGATTTTTCACAATAAAATTCCCCAAAAATATGCAAACTTTTTTCCCCCTGAAATGACTGTTGTAGTATGATTATCAGGTAACCATTGTTGTGTAGCATGATTTTGGTGAGTATGCAGTGTATAATATTAACGCTATTGACGATTTTTCACAATAAAATTCCCCAAAAATATGAAAAAAGATTTTTTTTTTAAATGACTGTTGTAGTATGATTATCAGGTGACCATTGTTGTGTATCATGATTTTGGTCATCCTACAGTGTATAATATTAACGCTATTGACGATTTTTCACAATAAAATTCCCCAAAAATATGCAAAGAGATTATTTTTTCTGAAATGACTGTTGTAGTATGATTATCAGGTGACCCTTGTTGTGTATCATGATTTTGGTAATTCCTACAGTGTATAATATTAACGCTATTGACGATTTTTCACAATAAAATTCCCCAAAATTATGCAAACTTTTTTTCCCCCTGAAATAACTGTTGTAGTATGATTATCAGGTGACCATTGTTGTGTAGCATGATTTTGGTGAGTATACAGTGTATAATATTAACGCTATTGACGATTTTTCACAATAAAATTCCCCTAAAATATGCAAAAAGTTTTTTTTTCTGAAATGACTGTTGTACTATGATTATAAGATGACCCTTGTTGTGTATCATGATTTTGGTCATCCTACAGTGTATAATATTAACGCTATTGACGATTTTTCACAATAAAATTCCCCTAAAATATGCAAAAAGTTTTTTTTCTGAAATGACTGTTGTAGTATGATTATCAGGTGACACTTGTTGTGTATAATGATTTTGGTGAGTATACAGTGTATAATATTAACGCTATTGACGATTTTTAACAATAAAATTCCCCAAAAATATGCAAAAAGTTTTTTTTCTGAAATGACTGTTGTAGTATGATTATCAGGTGACCATTGTTGTGTAGCATGATTTTGGTCATCCTACAGTGTATAATATTAACGCTATTGACGATTTTTCACAATAAAATTCCCCAAAAATATGCAAAAAGATTTTTTTTCTGAAATGACTGTTGTAGTATGATTATCAGGTGACCCTTGTTGTGTATCATGATTTTGGTGAGTATACAGTGTATAATATTAACGCTATTGACGATTTTTAACAATAAAATTCCCCAAAAATATGCAAAAAGTTTTTTTTCTGAAATAACTGTTGTAGTATGATTATCAGATGACCCTTGTTGTGTATCATGATTTTGGTCATCCTACAGTGTATAATATTAACGCTATTGACGATTTTTCACAATAAATTCCCCAAAAATATGCGAAAAGATTTTTTTTCTGAAATGACTGTTGTAGTATGATTATCAGGTGACCCTTGTTGTGTATCATGATTTTGGTCATCCTACAGTGTATAATATTAACGCTATTGACGATTTTTCACAATAAAATTCCCCAAAAATATGCAAACTTTTTTTCCCCCTGAAATGACTGTTGTAGTATGATTATCAGGTGACCATTGTTGTGTAGCATGATTTGGGTGAGTATGCAGTGTATAATATTAATGCTATTGACGATTTTTCACAATAAAATTCCCCAAAAATATTCAAAAAGATATTTTTTCCTGACATAACTGTTGTAGTATGATTATCAGATGACCATTGTTGTGTAGCATGATTTTGGTGAGTATACAGTGTATAATATTAACGCTATTGACGATTTTTCACAATAATATTCCCCAAAAATATGAAAAAAGATTTATTATTTTTATGAAATAACTGTTGTAGTATGATTATCAGATGACCATTGTTGTGTAGCATGATTTTGGTGAGTATACAGTGTATAATATTAACGCTATTGACGATTTTTCACAATAATATTCCCCAAAAATATGAAAAAAGATTTATTATTTTTATGAAATAACTGTTGTAGTATGATTATCAGGTGACCCCTGTTGTGTATCATGATTTTGGTCATCCTACAGTGTATAATATTAACGCTATTGACGATTTTTAACAATAAAATTCCCCAAAAATATTCAAACTTTTTTTCCCCCTGAGATAACTGTTGTAGTATGATTATCAGGTGACCATTGTTGTGTAGCATGATTTTGGTGAGTATACAGTGTATAATATTAACGCTATTGACGATTTTTCACAATAAAATTCCCCAAAAATATGCAAAAAGATAATTTTTTCGTAAATGACAGTTGTAGTATGATTATCAGATGACCCTTGTTGTGTAGCATGATTTTGGTCATCCTACAGTGTATAATATTAACGCTATTGACGATTTTTCACAATAAAATTCCCCAAAAATATGCAAACTTTTTTTCCCCCTGAAATCACTGTTGTAGTATGATTATCAGGTGACCATTGTTGTGTAGCATGATTTTGGTGAGTATACAGTGTATAATATTAACGCTATTGACGATTTTTAACAATAAAATTCCCCAAAAATATGCAAAAAGTTTTTTTTCTGAAATGACTGTTGTAGTATGATTATCAGATGACCCTTGTTGTGTATCATGATTTTGGTCATCCTACAGTGTATAATATTAACGCTATTAACGATTTTTCACAATAAAATTCCCCAAAAATATGCAAAAAGTTTTTTTTCTGAAATGACTGTTGTAGTATGATTATCAGGTGACCCTTGTTGTGTATTATGATTTTGGTCATCCTACAGTGTATAATATTAACGCTATTGACGATTTTTCACAATAAAATTCCCCAAAAATATGCAAACTTTTTTTCTCCATGAAATCACTGTTGTAGTATGATTATCAGGTGACCATTGTTGTGTAGCATGATTATGGTGAGTATGCAGTGTATAATATTAACGCTATTGACGATTTTTCACAATAATATTCCCAAAAAATATGCAAAAAGATTATTTTTTCTGAAATGACTGTTGTAGTATGATTATCAGATGACCCTTGTTGTGTAGCATGATTATGGTCATCCTACAGTGTATAATATTAACGCTATTGACGATTTTTCACAATAAAATTCCCCAAAAATATGCAAAAAGATTATTTTTTCTGAAATGACTGTTGTAGTATGATTATCAGGTGACCATTGTTGTGTAGCATGATTTTGGTGAGTATACAGTGTATAATATTAACGCTATTGACGATTTTTCACAATAAAATTCCCCAAAAATATGCAAACTTTTTTTGCCCCTGAAATGACTGTTGTAGTATGATTATCAGGTGACCCTTGTTGTGTATCATGATTTTGGTCATCCTACATTGTATAATATTAACGCTAGTGACGATTTTTCACAATAAAATTCCCCAAAAATATGCAAAAATATTTTTTTTTCTGAAATGACTGTTGTAGTATGATTATCAGGTGACCCTTGTTGTGTATCATGATTTTGGTCATCCTACAGTGTATAATATTAACGCTATTGACGATTTTTCACAATAAAATTCCCCAAAAATATGCAAACTTTTTTTCTCCCTGAAATCACTGTTGTAGTATGATTATCAGGTGACCATTGTTGTGTAGCATGATTTTGGTGAGTATGCAGTGTATAATATTAACGCTATTGACGATTTTTCACAATAAAATTCCCCAAAAATATGCAAAAAGATTTTTTTTCTGAAATGACTGTTGTAGTATGATTATCAGGTGACCTTTGTTGTGTATCATGATTTTGGTCATCCTACAGTGTATAATATTAACGCTATTGACGATTGTTCAAAATAAAATTCCCCAAAAATATGCAAACTTTTTTTCCCCCTGAAATAACTGTTGTAGTATGATTATCAGGTGACCATTGTTGTGTAGCATGATTTTGGTGAGTATACAGTGTATAATATTAACGCTATTGACGATTTTTAACAATAAAATTCCCCAAAAATATGCAAAAAGTTTTTTTTCTGAAATGACTGTTGTAGTATGATTATCAGATGACCCTTGTTGTGTATCATGATTTTGGTCATCCTACAGTGTATAATATTAACGCTATTGACGATTTTTCACAATAAAATTCCCCAAAAATATGCAAACTTTTTTTCCCCCTGAAATCACTGTTGTAGTATGATTATCAGGTGACCATTGTTGTGTATCATGATTTTGGTGAGTATACAGTGTATAATATTAACGCTATTGACGATTTTTCACAATAAAATTCCCCAAAAATATGCAAAAAGATATTTTTTTCTGAAATGACTGTTGTAGTATAATTATCAGGTGACCCCTGTTGTGTATCATGATTTTGGTCATCCTACAGTGTATAATATTAACGCTATTGACGATTTTTCACAATAAAATTCCCCAAAAATATGCAAAAAGATTTTTTTTCTGAAATGACTAGTGTAGTATGATTATCAGGTGACCCTTGTTGTGTATCATGATTTTGGTCATCCTACAGTGTATAATATTAACGCTATTGCCGATTTTTCACAATAAAATTCCCCAAAAATATGCAAACTTTTTTTCCCCCTGAAATCACTGTTGTAGTATGATTATCAGGTGACCCTTGTTGTGTATCATGATTTTGGTGAGTATACAGTGTATAATATTAACGCTATTGACGATTTTTCACAATAAAATTCCCCAAAAATATGCAAAAAGTTTTCTTTTGAAATGACTGTTGTAGTATGATTATCAGGTGACCCTTGTTGTGTATCATGATTTTGGTCATCCTACAGTGTATAATATTAACGCTATTGACGATTTTTCACAATAAAATTCCCCAAAAATATGCAAAAAGATTATTTTTTCTGAAATGACTGTTGTAGTATGATTATCAGATGACCCTTGTTGTGTATCATGATTTTGGTCATCCTACAGTGTATAATATTAACGCTATTGACGATTTTTCACAATAAAATTCCCCAAAAATATGCAAAAAGATTTTTTTTCTGAAATGACTGTTGTAGTATGATTATCAGGTGACCCTTGTTGTGTATCATGATTTTGGTCATCCTACAGTGTATAATATTAACGCTATTGACGATTTTTCACAATAAAATTCCCCAATAATATGCAAACTTTTTTTCCCCCTGAAATGACTGTTGTAGTATGATTATCAGGTGACCATTGTTGTGTATCATGATTTTGGTCATCCTACAGTGTATAATATTAACGCTATTGACGATTTTTCACAATAAAATTCCCCAAAAATATGCAAAAAGATTTTTTTTCTGAAATGACTGTTGTAGTATGATTATCAGGTGACCCTTGTTGTGTATCATGATTTTGGTCATCCTACAGTGTATAATATTAACGCTATTGACGATTTTTCACAATAAAATTCCCCAATAATATGCAAACTTTTTTTCCCCCTGAAATGACTGTTGTAGTATGATTATCAGGGGACCATTGTTGTGTAGCATGATTTTGGTGAGTATGCAGTGTATAATATTAACACTATTGATGATTTTTCACAATAAAATTCCCCTAAAATATGCAAAAATATTATTTTTTCTGAAATGACTGTTGTAGTATGATTATCAGATGACCCTTGTTGTGTATCATGATTTTGGTCATCCTACAGTGTATAATATTAACGCTATTGATGATTTTTCACAATAAAATTCCCCTAAAATATGCAAAAAGATGTTTTTTTCTGAAATGACTGTTGTAGTATGATTATCAGGTGACCCTTGTTGTGTATCATGATTTTGGTCATCCTACAGTGTATAATATTAACGCTATTGACAATTTTTCACAATAAAATTCCCCAAAAATATGCAAACTTTTTTTCCCCCTGAAATCACTGTTGTAGTATGATTATCAGGTGACCATTGTTGTGTAGTATGATTTTGGTGAGTATACAGTGTATAATATTAATGCTATTGACGATTTTTCACAATAAAATTCCCCAAAAATATGCAAAAAGATATTTTTTCCTGAAATAACTGTTGTAGTATGATTATCATGTGACCATTGTTGTGTAGCATGATTTTGGTGAGTATACAGTGTATAATATTAACGCTATTGACGATTTTTCACAATAATATTCCCCAAAAATATGAAAAAAGATTTATTATTTTTATGAAATAACTGTTGTAGTATGATTATCAGGTGACCATTGTTGTGTATCATGATTTTGGTGAGTATACAGTGTATAATATTAACGCTATTGACGATTTTTCACAATAAAATTCCCCAAAAATATGCAAAAAGATTTTTTTATGAAATGACTGTTGTAGTATGATTATCAGGTGACCCTTGTTGTGTATCATGATTTTGGTCATCCTACAGTGTATAATATTAACGCTATTGACGATTTTTCACAATAAAATTCCCCAAAAATATGCAAACTTTTTTTCCCCCTGAAATGACTGTTGTAGTATGATTATCAGGTGACCATTGTTGTGTAGCATGATTTTGGTGAGTATGCAGTGTATAATATTAACGCTATTGATGATTTTTCAAAATAAATTTCCCAAAAATATGCAAAAAGTTTTTTTTCTGAAATGACTGTTGTAGTATGATTATCAGGTGACCCTTGTTGTGTATCATGATTTTGGTCATCCTACAGTGTATAATATTAACGCTATTGACGATTTTTCACAATAAAATTCCCCTAAAATATGCAAAAAGTTTTTTTTCTGAAATGACTGTTGTAGTATGATTATCAGGTGACCCTTGTTGTGTATCATGATTTTGGTCATCCTACAGTGTATAATATTACCGCTATTGACGATTTTTCACAATAAAATTCCCCAAAATTATGCAAACTTTTTTTTCCCCTGAAATAACTGTTGTAGTATGATTATCAGGTGACCATTGTTGTGTATCATGATTTTGGTCATCCTACAGTGTATAATATTAACGCTATTGACGATTTTTCACAATAAAATTCCCCTAAAATATGCAAAAAGTTTTTTTTCTGAAATGACTGTTGTAGTATGATTATCAGGTGACCCTTGTTGTGTATCATGATTTTGGTCATCCTACAGTGTATAATAATAACGCTATTGACGATTTTTCACAATAAAATTCCCCAAAAATATGTAAACTTTTTTTCCCCCTGAAATAACTGTTGTAGTATGATTATCAGGTGACCATTGTTGTGTAGCATGATTTTGGTGAGTATGCAGTGTATAATATTATTGCTATTGACGATTTTTCACAATAAAATTCCCCAAAAATATGCAAACTTTTTTTCCCCCTGAAATAACTGTTGTAGTATGATTATCAGGTGACCCTTGTTGTGGATCATGATTTTGGTCATCCTACAGTGTATAATATTAACGCTATTGACGATTTTTCACAATAAAATTCCCAAAAAATATGCAAACTTTTTTTCCCCCTGAAATCACTGTTGTAGTATGATTATCAGGTGACCATTGTTGTGTAGTATGATTTTGGTGAGTATACAGTGTATAATATTAATGCTATTGACGATTTTTCACAATAAAATTCCCCAAAAATATGCAAAAAGATATTTTTTCCTGAAATAACTGTTGTAGTATGATTATCAGATGACCCTTGTTGTGTAGCATGATTTTGGTGAGTATACAGTGTATAATATTAACGCTATTGACGATTTTTCACAATAATATTCCCCAAAAATATGAAAAAAGATTTATTATTTTTATGAAATAACTGTTGTAGTATGATTATCAGGTGACCCTTGTTGTGTAGCATGATTTTGGTGAGTATACAGTGTATAATATTAACGCTATTGACGATTTTTCACAATAAAATTCCCCAAAAATATGCAAAAAGATTTTTTTTCTGAAATGACTGTTGTAGTATGATTATCAGGTGACCCTTGTTGTGTATCATGATTTTGGTCATCCTACAGTGTATAATATTAACGCTATTGACGATTTTTCACAATAAAATTCCCCAAAAATATGCAAACTTTTTTTCCCCCTGAAATGACTGTTGTAGTATGATTATCAGGTGACCATTGTTGTGTTGCATGATTTTGGTGAGTATGCAGTGTTTAATATTAACGCTATTGACGATTTTTCACAATAAAATTCCCCAAAAATATGCAAAAAGTTTTTTTTCTGAAATGACTGTTGTAGTATGATTATCAGGTGACCCTTGTTGTGTATCATGATTTTGGTCATCCTACAGTGTATAATATTAACGCTATTGACGATTTTTCACAATAAAATTCCCCAAAAATATGCAAACTTTTTTTCCCCCTGAAATAACTGTTGTAGTATGATTATCAGGTAACCATTGTTGTGTGGCATGATTTTGGTGAGTATGCAGTGTATAATATTAACGCTATTGACGATTTTTCACAATAAAATTCCCCAAAAATATGAAAAAAGATTTTTTTCTGAAATGACTGTTGTAGTATGATTATCAGGTGACCCTTGTTGTGTATCATGATTTTTGTCATCCTACAGTGTATAATATTAACGCTATTGACGATTTTTCACAATAAAATTCCCCAAAATTATGCAAACTTTTTTTCCCCCTGAAATAACTGTTGTAGTATGATTATCAGGTAACCATTGTTGTGTGGCATGATTTTGGTGAGTATGCAGTGTATAATATTAACGCTATTGACGATTTTTCACAATAAAATTCCCCAAAAATATGAAAAAAGATTTTTTTCTGAAATGACTGTTGTAGTATGATTATCAGGTGACCCTTGTTGTGTATCATGATTTTTGTCATCCTACAGTGTATAATATTAACGCTATTGACGATTTTTCACAATAAAATTCCCCAAAATTATGCAAACTTTTTTTCCCCCTGAAATAACTGTTGTAGTATGATTATCAGGTGACCATTGTTGTGTATCATGATTTTGGTCATCCTACAGTGTATAATATTAACGCTATTGACGATTTTTCACAATAAAATTCACCTAAAATATGCAAAAAGTTTTTTTTTCTGAAATGACTGTTGTAGTATGATTATCAGGTGACCATTGTTGTGTAGCATGATTTTGGTGAGTATACAGTGTATAATATTAACGCTATTGACGATTTTTCACAATAATATTCCCTAAAAATATGAAAAAAGATTTATTTTTTTTCTGAAATGACTGATGTAGTATGATTATCAGGTGACCCTTGTTGTGTATCATGATTTTGGTCATCCTACAGTGTATAATATTAACGCTATTGACGATTTTTCACAATAAAATTCCCCTAAAATATGCAAAAAGTTTTTTTTCTGAAATGACTGTTGTAGTATGATTATCAGGTGACCCTTGTTGTGTATCATGATTTTGGTCATCCTACAGTGTATAATATTAACGCTATTGATGATTTTTCACAATAAAATTCCCCAAAAATATGCAAACTTTTTTTCCCCCTGAAATAACTGTTGTAGTATGATTATCAGGTGACCATTGTTGTGTAGCATGATTTTGGTGAGTATACAGTGTATAATATTAACGCTATTGACGATTTTTCACAATAATATTCCCTAAAAATATGAAAAAAGATTTTCTTTTTTTTCTGAAATGACTGTTGTAGTATGATTATCAGGTGACCCTTGTTGTGTATCATGATTTTGGTCATCCTACAGTGTATAATATTAACGCTATTGACGATTTTTCACAATAAAATTCCCCTAAAATATGCAAAAAGTTTTTTTTCTGAAATGACTGTTGTAGTATGATTATCAGGTGACCCTTGTTGTGTATCATGATTTTGGTCATCCTACAGTGTATAATATTAACGCTATTGACGATTTTTCACAATAAAATTCCCCAAAAATATGCAAACTTTTTTTCCCCCTGAAATAACTGTTGTAGTATGATTATCAGGTAACCATTGTTGTGTGGCATGATTTTGGTGAGTATGCAGTGTATAATATTAACGCTATTGACGATTTTTCACAATAAAATTCCCCAAAAATATGCAAAAAGTTTTTTTTCTGAAATGACTGTTGTAGTATGATTATCAGGTGACCCTTGTTGTGTATCATGATTTTAGTCATCCTACAGTGTATAATATTAACGCTATTGACGATTTTTCACAATAAAATTCCCCAAAATTATGCAAACTTTTTTTCCCCCTGAAATGACTGTTGTAGTATGATTATCAGGTGACCCTTGTTGTGTATCATGATTTTGGTCATCCTACAGTGTATAATAATAACGCTATTGACGATTTTTCACAATAAAATTCCCCAAAATTATGCAAACATTTTTTTCCCCCTGAAATGACTGTTGTAGTATGATTATCAGGTGACCCTTGTTGTGTATCATGATTTTGGTCATCCTACAGTGTATAATAATAACGCTATTGACGATTTTTCACAATAAAATTCCCCAAAAATATGTAAACTTTTTTCCCCCTGAAATAACTGTTGTAGTATGATTATCAGGTGACCCTTGTTGTGTATCATGATTTTGGTCATCCTACAGTGTATAATATTAACGCTATTGACGATTTTTCACAATAAAATTCCCAAAAAATATGCAAACTTTTTTTCCCCCTGAAATCACTGTTGTAGTATGATTATCAGGTGACCATTGTTGTGTAGTATGATTTTGGTGAGTATACAGTGTATAATATTAATGCTATTGACGATTTTTCACAATAAAATTCCCCAAAAATATGCAAAAAGATATTTTTTCCTGAAATAACTGTTGTAGTATGATTATCAGATGATCCTTGTTGTGTAGCATGATTTTGGTGAGTATACAGTGTATAATATTAACGCTATTGACGATTTTTCACAATAATATTCCCCAAAAATATGAAAAAAGATTTATTATTTTTATGAAATAACTGTTGTAGTATGATTATCAGGTGACCATTGTTGTGTAGCATGATTTTGGTGAGTATACAGTGTATAATATTAACGCTATTGACGATTTTTCACAATAAAATTCCCCAAAAATATGCAAAAAGTTTTTTTTCTGAAATGACTGTTGTAGTATGATTATCAGGTGACCCTTGTTGTGTATCATGATTTTGGTCATCCTACAGTGTATAATATTAACGCTATTGACGATTTTTCACAATAAAATTCCCCAAAAATATGCAAACTTTTTTTCCCCCTGAAATGACTGTTGTAGTATGATTATCAGGTGACCATTGTTGTGTTGCATGATTTTGGTGAGTATGCAATGTATAATATTAACGCTATTGACGATTTTTCACAATAAAATTCCCCAAAAATATGCAAAAAGATATTTTTTCCTGAAATAACTGTTGTAGTATGATTATCAGATGACCCTTGTTGTGTAGCATGATTTTGGTGAGTATACAGTGTATAATATTAACGCTATTGACGATTTTTCACAATAATATTCCCCAAAAATATGAAAAAAGATTTATTATTTTTATGAAATAACTGTTGTAGTATGATTATCAGGTGACAATTGTTGTGTAGCATGATTTTGGTCATCCTACAGTGTATAATATTAACGCTATTGACGATTTTTCACAATAAAATTCCCCAAAAATATGCAAACTTTTTTTCCCCCTAAGATAACTGTTGTAGTATGATTATCAGGTGACCATTGTTGTGTAGCATGATTTTGGTGAGTATACAGTGTATAATATTAACGCTATTGATGATTTTTCACAATAAAATTCCCCTAAAATATGCAAAAAGTTTTTTTTCTGAAATGACTGTTGTAGTATGATTATCAGGTGACCCTTGTTGTGTATCATGATTTTGGTCATCCTACAGTGTATAATAATAACGCTATTGACGATTTTTCACAATAAAATTCCCCAAAAATATGTAAACTTTTTTCCCCCTGAAATAACTGTTGTAGTATGATTATCAGGTGACCCTTGTTGTGTATCATGATTTTGGTCATCCTACAGTGTATAATATTAACGCTATTGACGATTTTTCACAATAAAATTCCCAAAAAATATGCAAACTTTTTTTCCCCCTGAAATCACTGTTGTAGTATGATTATCAGGTGACCATTGTTGTGTAGTATGATTTTGGTGAGTATACAGTGTATAATATTAATGCTATTGACGATTTTTCACAATAAAATTCCCCAAAAATATGAAAAAAGATATTTTTTCCTGAAATAACTGTTGTAGTATGATTATCAGATGATCCTTGTTGTGTAGCATGATTTTGGTGAGTATACAGTGTATAATATTAACGCTATTGACGATTTTTCACAATAAAATTCCCCAAAAATATGAAAAAAGATTTATTATTTTTATGAAATAACTGTTGTAGTATGATTATCAGGTGACCATTGTTGTGTAGCATGATTTTGGTGAGTATACAGTGTATAATATTAACGCTATTGACGATTTTTCACAATAAAATTCCCCAAAAATATGCAAAAAGATTTTTTTTCTGAAATGACTGTTGTAGTATGATTATCAGGTGACCATTGTTGTGTTGCATGATTTTGGTGAGTATACAGTGTATAATATTAACGCTATTGACGATTTTTCACAATAAAATTCCCCAAAAATATGCAAAAAGATATTTTTTCCTGAAATAACTGTTGTAGTATGATTATCAGATGACCCTTGTTGTGTAGCATGATTTTGGTGAGTATACAGTGTATAATATTAACGCTATTGACGATTTTTCACAATAATATTCCCCAAAAATATGAAAAAAGATTTATTATTTTTATGAAATAACTGTTGTAGTATGATTATCAGGTGACCATTGTTGTGTAGCATGATTTTGGTCATCCTACAGTGTATAATATTAACGCTATTGACGATTTTTCACAATAAAATTCCCCAAAAATATGCAAACTTTTTTTCCCCCTAAGATAACTGTTGTAGTATGATTATCAGGTGACCATTGTTGTGTAGCATGATTTTGGTGAGTATACAGTGTATAATATTAACGCTATTGATGATTTTTCACAATAAAATTCCCCTAAAATATGCAAAAAGTTTTTTTTCTGAAATGACTGTTGTAGTATGATTATCAGGTGACCCTTGTTGTGTATCATGATTTTGGTCATCCTACAGTGTATAATAATAACGCTATTGACGATTTTTCACAATAAAATTCCCCAAAAATATGTAAACTTTTTTCCCCCTGAAATAACTGTTGTAGTATGATTATCAGGTGACCCTTGTTGTGTATCATGATTTTGGTCATCCTACAGTGTATAATATTAACGCTATTGACGATTTTTCACAATAAAATTCCCAAAAAATATGCAAACTTTTTTTCCCCCTGAAATAACTGTTGTAGTATGATTATCAGGTGACCATTGTTGTGTAGTATGATTTTGGTGAGTATACAGTGTATAATATTAATGCTATTGACGATTTTTCACAATAAAATTCCCCAAAAATATGCAAAAAGATATTTTTTCCTGAAATAACTGTTGTAGTATGATTATCAGATGATCCTTGTTGTGTAGCATGATTTTGGTGAGTATACAGTGTATAATATTAACGCTATTGACGATTTTTCACAATAATATTCCCCAAAAATATGAAAAAAGATTTATTATTTTTATGAAATAACTGTTGTAGTATGATTATCAGGTGACCATTGTTGTGTAGCATGATTTTGGTGAGTATACAGTGTATAATATTAACGCTATTGACGATTTTTCACAATAAAATTCCCCAAAAATATGCAAACTTTTTTTCCCCCTGAAATGACTGTTGTAGTATGATTATCAGGTGACCATTGTTGTGTTGCATGATTTTGGTGAGTATGCAGTGTATAATATTAACGCTATTGACGATTTTTCACAATAAAATTCCCCAAAAATATGCAAAAAGATATTTTTTCCTGAAATAACTGTTGTAGTATGATTATCAGATGACCCTTGTTGTGTAGCATGATTTTGGTGAGTATACAGTGTATAATATTAACGCTATTGACGATTTTTCACAATAATATTCCCCAAAAATATGAAAAAAGATTTATTATTTTTATGAAATAACTGTTGTAGTATGATTATCAGGTGACCATTGTTGTGTAGCATGATTTTGGTGAGTATACAGTGTATAATATTAACGCTATTGACGATTTTTCACAATAAAATTCCCCAAAAATATGCAAAAAGATTTTTTTTCTGAAATGACTGTTGTAGTATGATTATCAGGTGACCCTTGTTGTGTATCATGATTTTGGTCATCCTACAGTGTATAATATTAACGCTATTGACGATTTTTCACAATAAAATTCCCCAAAAATATGCAAACTTTTTTTCTCCATGAAATCACTGTTGTAGTATGATTATCAGGGGACCATTGTTGTGTAACATGATTTTGGTGAGTATGCAGTGTATAATATTAACGCTATTGACGATTTTTCACAATAAAATTCCCCAAAAATATGCAAAAAGTTTTTTTCCTGAAATGACTGTTGTAGTATGATTATCAGGTGACCATTGTTGTGTATCATGATTTTGGTCATCCTACAGTGTATAATATTAACGCTATTGACGATTTTTCACAATAAAATTCCCCTAAAATATGCAAAAAGTTTTTTTTCTGAAATGACTGTTGTAGTATGATTATCAGGTGACCCTTGTTGTGTATCATGATTTTGGTCATCCTACAGTGTATAATATTAACGCTATTGACGATTTTTCACAATAAAATTCCCCAAAAATATGCAAAAAGATTATTTTTTCTGAAATGACTGTTGTAGTATGATTATCAGGTGACCATTGTTGTGTAGCATGATTTTGGTGAGTATACAGTGTATAATATTAACGCTATTGACGATTTTTCACAATAAAATTCCCCAAAAATATGCAAACTTTTTTTGCCCCTGAAATGACTGTTGTAGTATGATTATCAGGTGACCCTTGTTGTGTATCATGATTTTGGTCATCCTACAGTGTATAATATTAACGCTATTGACGATTTTTCACAATAAAATTCCCCAAAAATATGCAAAAAGATTATTTTTTCGTAAATGACAGTTGTAGTATGATTATCAGGTGACCCTTGTTGTGTATCATGATTTTGGTCATCCTACAGTGTATAATATTAACGCTATTGACGATTTTTCACAATAAAATTCCCCAAAAATATGCAAAAAGATTATTTTTTCGTAAATGACAGTTGTAGTATGATTATCAGGTGACCCTTGTTGTGTAGCATGATTTTGGTCATCCTACATTGTATAATATTAACGCTAGTGACGATTTTTCACAATAAAATTCCCCAAAAATATGCAAAAATATTTTTTTTTCTGAAATGACTGTTGTAGTATGATTATCAGGTGACCCTTGTTGTGTATCATGATTTTGGTCATCCTACAGTGTATAATATTAACGCTATTGACGATTTTTCACAATAATATTCCCCAAAAATATGAAAAAAGATTTATTTTTTTTCTGAAATGACTGTTGTAGTATGATTATCAGGTGACCCTTGTTGTGTATCATGATTTTGGTGAGTATGCAGTGTATAATATTAACGCTATTGACGATTTTTCACAATAATATTCCCCAAAAATATAAAAAAAGATTTATTATTTTTATGAAATAACTGTTGTAGTATGATTATCAGGTGACCCTTGTTGTGTAGCATGATTTTGGTCATCCTACAGTGTATAATATTAACGCTATTGACGATTTTTCACAATAAAATTCCCCAAAAATATGCAAACTTTTTTCCCCCCTGAAATCACTGTTGTAGTATGATTATCAGGGGACCATTGTTGTGTAACATGATTTTGGTGAGTATGCAGTGTATAATATTAACGCTATTGACGATTTTTCACAATAAAATTCCCCAAAAATATGCAAAAAGTTTTTTTCCTGAAATGACTGTTGTAGTATGATTATCAGGTGACCATTGTTGTGTATCATGATTTTGGTCATCCTACAGTGTATAATATTAACGCTATTGATGATTTTTCACAATAAAATTCCCCTAAAATATGCAAAAAGTTTTTTTTCTGAAATGACTGTTGTAGTATGATTATCAGGTGACCCTTGTTGTGTATCATGATTTTGGTCATCCTACAGTGTATAATATTAACGCTATTGACGATTTTTCACAATAAAATTCCCCAAAAATATGCAAACTTTTTTTCCCCCTGAAATAACTGTTGTAGTATGATTATCAGGTAACCATTGTTGTGTGGCATGATTTTGGTGAGTATGCAGTGTATAATATTAACGCTATTGACGATTTTTCACAATAATATTCCCTAAAAATATGAAAAAAGATTTTTTTTTTTTCTGAAATGACTGTTGTAGTATGATTATCAGGTGACCCTTGTTGTGTATCATGATTTTGGTCATCCTACAGTGTATAATATTAACGCTATTGACGATTTTTCACAATAAAATTCCCCTAAAATATGCAAAAAGTTTTTTTTCTGAAATGACTGTTGTAGTATGATTATCAGGTGACCCTTGTTGTGTATCATGATTTTGGTCATCCTACAGTGTATAATATTAACGCTATTGACGATTTTTCACAATAAAATTCCCCAAAAATATGCAAACTTTTTTTCCCCCTGAAATAACTGTTGTAGTATGATTATCAGGTGACCATTGTTGTGTAGCATGATTTTGGTGAGTATACAGTGTATAATAATAACGCTATTGATGATTTTTCACAATAAAATTACCCAAAAATATGCAAAAAGATATTTTTTCTTGAAATAACTGTTGTAGTATGATTATCAGGTGACCATTGTTGTGTAGCATGATTTTGGTGAGTATACAGTGTATAATATTAACGCTATTGACGATTTTTCACAATAATATTCCCCAAAAATATGAAAAAAGATTTATTATCTTTATGAAATAACTGTTGTAGTATGATTATCAGGTGACCATTGTTGTGTAGCATTATTTTGGTGAGTATACAGTGTATAATATTAACGCTATTGACGATTTTTCAAAATAAAATTCCCCAAAAATATGCAAACTTTTTTTCCCCCTGAAATCACTGTTGTAGTATGATTATCAGGTGACCATTGTTGTGTAGCATGATTTTGGTGAGTATACAGTGTATAATATTAACGCTATTGACGATTTTTAACAATAAAATTCCCCAAAAATATGCAAAAAGTTTTTTTTCTGAAATGACTGTTGTAGTATGATTATCAGATGACCCTTGTTGTGTATCATGATTTTGGTCATCCTACAGTGTATAATATTAACGCTATTGACGATTTTTCACAATAATATTCCCCAAAAATATGAAAAAAGATTTATTTTTTTTCTGAAATGACTGTTGTAGTATGATTATCAGGTGACCATTGTTGTGTATCATGATTTTGGTGAGTATGCAGTGTATAATATTAACGCTATTGACGATTTTTCACAATAATATTCCCCAAAAATATAAAAAAAGATTTATTATTTTTATGAAATAACTGTTGTAGTATGATTATCAGGTGACCCTTGTTGTGTAGCATGATTTTGGTCATCCTACAGTGTATAATATTAACGATATTGACGATTTTTCACAATAAAATTCCCCAAAAATATGCAAACTTTTTTCCCCCCTGAAATCACTGTTGTAGTATGATTATCAGGGGACCATTGTTGTGTAACATGATTTTGGTGAGTATGCAGTGTATAATATTAACGCTATTGATGATTTTTCACAATAAAATTCCCCAAAAATATGCAAAAAGTTTTTTTCCTGAAATGACTGTTGTAGTATGATTATCAGGTGACCATTGTTGTGTATCATGATTTTGGTCATCCTACAGTGTATAATATTAACGCTATTGACGATTTTTCACAATAAAATTCCCCTAAAATATGCAAAAAGTTTTTTTTCTGAAATGACTGTTGTAGTATGATTATCAGGTGACCCTTGTTGTGTATCATGATTTTGGTCATCCTACAGTGTATAATATTAACGCTATTGACGATTTTTCACAATAAAATTCCCCAAAAATATGCAAACTTTTTTTCCCCCTGAAATAACTGTTGTAGTATGATTATCAGGTAACCATTGTTGTGTGGCATGATTTTGGTGAGTATGCAGTGTATAATATTAACGCTATTGACGATTTTTCACAATAATATTCCCCAAAAATATGAAAAAAGATTTATTATCTTTATGAAATAACTGTTGTAGTATGATTATCAGGTGACCATTGTTGTGTAGCATTATTTTGGTGAGTATACAGTGTATAATATTAACGCTATTGACGATTTTTCACAATAATATTCCCCAAAAATATGAAAAAAGATTTATTTTTTTTCTGAAATGACTGTTGTAGTATGATTATCAGGTGACCATTGTTGTGTATCATGATTTTGGTGAGTATGCAGTGTATAATATTAACGCTATTGACGATTTTTCACAATAATATTCCCCAAAAATATGAAAAAAGATTTATTATTTTTATGAAATAACTGTTGTAGTATGATTATCAGGTGACCCTTGTTGTGTAGCATGATTTTGGTGAGTATGCAGTGTATAATATTAACGCTATTGACGATTTTTCACAATAAAATTCCCCAAAAATATGCAAACTTTTTTCCCCCCTGAAATCACTGTTGTAGTATGATTATCAGGTGACCATTGTTGTGTAGCATGATTTTGGTGAGTATGCAGTGTATAATATTAACGCTATTGACGATTTTTCACAATAAAATTCCCCAAAAATATGCAAAAAGTTTTTTTCCTGAAATGACTGTTGTAGTATGATTATCAGGTGACCATTGTTGTGTATCATGATTTTGGTCATCCTACAGTGTATAATATTAACGCTATTGACGATTTTTCACAATAAAATTCCCCAAAAATATGCAAACTTTTTTCCCCCCTGAAATCACTGTTGTAGTATGATTATCAGGTGACCATTGTTGTGTAGCATGATTTTGGTGAGTATACAGTGTATAATATTAACGCTATTGACGATTTTTTCACAATAATATTCCCTAAAAATATGAAAAAAGATTTTTTTTTTTTTCTGAAATGACTGTTGTAGTATGATTATCAGGTGACCCTTGTTGTGTATCATGATTTTGGTCATCCTACAGTGTATAATATTAACGCTATTGACGATTTTTCACAATAAAATTCCCCAAAAATATGCAAACTTTTTTTCCCCCTGAAATAACTGTTGTAGTATGATTATCAGGTAACCATTGTTGTGTGGCATGATTTTGGTGAGTATGCAGTGTATAATATTAACGCTATTGACGATTTTTCACAATAATATTCCCTAAAAATATGAAAAAAGATTTTTTTTTTTTTCTGAAATGACTGTTGTAGTATGATTATCAGGTGACCCTTGTTGTGTATCATGATTTTGGTCATCCTACAGTGTATAATATTAACGCTATTGACGATTTTTCACAATAAAATTCCCCTAAAATATGCAAAAAGTTTTTTTTCTGAAATGACTGTTGTAGTATGATTATCAGGTGACCCTTGTTGTGTATCATGATTTTGGTCATCCTACAGTGTATAATATTAACGCTATTGACGATTTTTCACAATAAAATTCCCCAAAAATATGCAAACTTTTTTTCCCCCTGAAATAACTATTGTACTATGATTATCAGGTGACCCTTGTTGTGTATCATGATTTTGGTCATCCTACACTGTATAATATTAACGCTATTGACGATTTTTCACAATAAAATTCCCCAAAAATATGCAAAAAGTTTTTTTTCTGAAATGACTGTTGTAGTATGATTATCAGGTGACCCTTGTTGTGTATCATGATTTTAGTCATCCTACAGTGTATAATATTAACGCTATTGACGATTTTTCACAATAAAATTCCCCAAAATTATGCAAACTTTTTTTCCCCCTGAAATAACTGTTGTAGTATGATTATCAGGTGACCCTTGTTGTGTATCATGATTTTGGTCATCCTACAGTGTATAATATTAACGCTATTGACGATTTTTCACAATAAAATTCCCCTAAAATATGCAAAAAGTTTTTTTTCTGAAATGACTGTTGTAGTATGATTATCAGGTGACCCTTGTTGTGTATCATGATTTTGGTCATCCTACAGTGTATAATATTAACGCTATTGATGATTTTTCACAATAAAATTCCCCAAAAATATGCAAACTTTTTTTCCCCCTGAAATAACTGTTGTAGTATGATTATCAGGTGACCCTTGTTGTGTAGCATGATTTTGGTGAGTATACATTGTATAATATTAACGCTATTGACGATTTTTCACAATAATATTCCCCAAAAATATGCAAAAAGATTTATTTTTTTAATGAAATGACTGTTGTAGTATGATTATCAGGTAACCCTTGTTGTGTATCATAATTTTGGTCATCCTACAGTGTATAATATTAACGCTATTGACGATTTTTCACAATAAAATTCCCCAAAAATATGCAAAAAGATTCTTTTTTCTGAAATGACTGTTGTAGTATGATTATCAGGTGACCCTTGTTGTTTATCATGATTTTGGTCATCTTACAGTGTATAATATTAACGCTATTGACGATATTTCAAAATAAAATTCCCCAAAAATATGCAATTTTTTTCCCCCCTGAAATAACTGTTGTAGTATGATTATCAGGTGACCCTTGTTGTGTAGCATGACTTTGGTGAGTATACAGTGTATAATATTAACGCTATTGACGATATTTCAAAATAAAATTCCCAAAAAATATGCAAAAAGATTTTTCTGAAATGACTGTTGCAGTATGATTATCAGGTGACCCTTGTTGTGTATCATGATTTTGGTCATCCTACAGTGTATAATATTAACGCTATTGATGATATTTCAAAATAAAATTCCCCAAAAATATGCCATTTCTTTTTTTCCTGAAATAACTGTTGTAATATGATTATCAGGTGACCATTGTTGTGTAGCATGATTTTGGTGAGTATACAGTGTATAATATTAACGCCATTGACGATTTTTCACAATAATATTCCCCAAAAATATGCAAAAAGATTTATTTTTTTAATGAAATGACTGTTGTAGTATGATTATCAGGTGACCATTGTTGTGAAGCATGATTTTGGTGAGTATACAGTGTATAATATTAACGCTATTGACGATTTTTCACAATAAAATTCCCCAAAAAATATGCAAAAACACATTTTTCTGAAATAACTGTTGTAGTACGATTATCAGGTGACCCTTGTTGTGTAGCATGATTTTGGTCATCCTACACTGTATAATATTAACGATATTGAAGTTTTTTTAATATAAAAAATCTCAAATTATATCAAAACTAATTTCCCCAAAATAAATGTTGTAGTATGATTATCAGGTGACCCTTGTTGTGTAGCATGATTTTGGTCATCCTACACTGTATATTATTAACGCTATTGACGATAATTCTAAATAAAATTCCCCAAAAATATACAATTTTTTTTCCTGAAATAACTGTTGTAGTATGATTATCAGGTGCCCATTGTTGTGTAGCATGATTTTGGTGAGTATACAGTGTATAATATTAACGCTATTGATGATTTTTCACAATAAACTTCCCCAAAAATATGCAAAAAGTTTTTTCTGAAATGACTGTTGTAGTATGATTATCAGGTGACCCTTGTCGTGTATCAAGATTTTGGTCATCTTACAGTGTATAATATTAACGCTATTGACTATATTTCAAAATAAAATTCCCCAAAAATATGCAATTTTTTTTTTCCTGAAATAACTGTTGTAGTATGATTATCAGGTGACTCTTGTTGTGTATCATGATTTTGGTGAGTATACAGTGTATAATATTAACGCTATTGATGATATTTCAAAATAAAATTCCCCAAAAATATGCCTTTGTTTTTTTCCTGAAATAACTGTTGTAGTATGATTATCAGGTGACCATTGTTGTGTAGCATGATTTTGGTGAGTATACAGTGTATAATATTAACGCTATTGACGATTTTTCACAATAAAATTCCCCAAAAATATGCAAAAAGATTTATTTTTTTATGAAATGACTGTTGTAGTATGATTATCAGGTGACCATTGTTGTGAAGCATGATTTTGGTGAGTATACAGTGTATAATATTAACGCTATTGACGATTTTTCACAATAAAATTCCCCAAAAAATATGCAAAAACACATTTTTCTGAAATAACTGTTGTAGTACGATTATCAGGTGACCCTTGTTGTGTAGCATGATTTTGGTCATCCTACACTGTATAATATTAACGATATTGAAGTTTTTTTAATATAAAAAATCTCAAATTATATCAAAACTAATTTCCCCAAAATAAATGTTGTAGTATGATTATCAGGTGACCATTGTTGTGTAGCATGATTTTGGTGAGTATACAGTGTATAATATTAACGCTATTGACGATATTTCAAAATAAAATTCCCCAAAAATATGCAAACTTGGAGATATTGAATATTTTTTGCACATGACAGTGATGATATTGAAGTATTATACACAAGCACATTTTGTAAAAAAATAACTGTTGTAGTGTGATTATCAGGTGACCGTTGGTGTGTGGAGTGAATTTGGTGAGACTACAGTGAATAAAAGTGCTTACTGCATACTGCACTTTGTAAACGGTCCCTAAGCGCTCGCCTCTCCGTCCGCAGTGCATAGAGAGCAATATATTTCCTGCAGCCTGGAGGACGACTCGTTTTGGCGAAAATGAGTTTGTAGTCAATAGTCTACCTTACTACGATAGGAAAGAGACATTTTTTTATGTTTTAACAATGTTTCGCTTGTGAGCTATTGATCGCTGAAGTTCGAATCTGCCAATCTCTTTCTTACTTTACCTAAATTGCTGAAATTAAATGTCTGATCAGTCTCTGATCCATCCTGCTCAGACTCTCTGCGCGGGGCAGCTCTCCCGCATCACTCTCTCGGTCACCTGACTGCAGCTGGATCTCTCTCCTCTCTGACGGAGCTACCAAACTCAACTGTTTCTGTCAAAGATAACGTGTTGTGTGTCAGGCTTTTATACAAGCTAATGGACGTTAACATTAGAGCTGACCTGTTAGGTTACGTTACAAGGCTGCCGGTAAACGTTGGCTGCGCTGTTTCTTACCTTGCTCTACGTTGACTTTACTAGTTCCAGCTTCACCGTCACCACCTTTTTTAAAAATATTTGTTTAGAAAATCTCTAAGGCCTCTATTTTCCTCTTATCTTTTCTTTAATTTTCTGAGTACCGGACTTGGGCTGACCGGACATTTTTACTGAACTTCAAATGACAACATCAAATTTTGATCAGTGGCCAAACCATTTTTGTGTTGGGGGTGGGGTGGTTCTTAACCACTATTTCAAGAGCGATTAGGAAGAAAACAATTAAAAGCTTTTATGTAACTCAAATATTACACATCTTTCCCACAGATAGGCCTATTTTGAAAAATTATTCCATAATGTTATGTGGGCCCAGTTCTTGGCCCCCCCCCTACCCTGGGCCCGGGACAACAGACCCGTTTGTCCCCCCCTATCGGCGGGCGTGGTCGCCATGAAAACCAAAAGATAAATGAAAATAAAAAATCTGAACATTGCATCTTAACCCTCAGAGACCGACTCTATTTAAAACTGTATTGTAGTACTTATTCTCTGTCTGAATGTAGTAAACACTACATATCCCAGCACCCCAGACTCTGAATTGTACAACAATAACCTTTTGTGGAAGGAAAATATTAATATTGGAAGACATATTAGAAGACACATTCAAACAACATGGCTGTCTTCTACTGACCCCCCAGCTATCTCTGTTTTTTCTCAGTATTTGACCTGTAGTATTTTTTTCCTTTATTCTAAAGTGATTTGGGATTTTTTTCAATGTTGCAAAAACGCAACACTGTATCATACCATACCATATAAGTAGAATCCGTATTTTTCCCAGCATGCACCAGAAATGTTCAAGATGGCGATGCCCAGATCCGAAACTATTGGCTTCCGAGCAGCAGTCCACAAACCAATGGGTGACGTCATGGATGTTACGTCCATTTCTTATATACAGTCTATGGTCTCTGGAGAAGTTGCAGGGATACTGCTTTGATGGCGCCAACAACATGTCCGGGAGGTTTTCTGGAGTGCAAGCAAAGCTCAAAGAAGTTTGTCCAAACTCACTGTTTGTCCACTGCTGCAACCATCCCCTCGACCTGGCTCTACAAGAGGTGGCAAGAGAAGTCCCGCTAATAGCAGACACACTCCAACTTGTTCAGAGTCGTCAGGGAATCAAGTCGTCAGGGAATCAACAAAGCACAAAGCTACTCTTGAATCCTGTTTTGGGGAAGATGACATTAAGTGCAACATACTTGGATTGTGTCCAACAAGGTTTGTTTATTTTGTTTAACATAAATAAATAATAAATAAACAAAATAAATGATAAAAACACACACGCTTAGTGAAAATATAAACGCTTACATGAAGGCGAGGGTGTGGTAGAAACCTACAGTATAGAGCCTTTTATGAAAACAATTCCTGCAAGACATACAAAAGGTAAAATACAAACATATATTTTTTTTAACACCACAAAGTATGTGCAGAACCATAGTTTTAAAAAAAAAAAATGCTGAAAGAAACAGGTATATGTTGAAAGTAAGAATAACAGTATCAAAGAGTGATAATTATTTTGTTTGATAAAATATGTGAAATATTATTGACAGCAGAACATTTCTAAGTCTCTTTCTATTTATTTATAAGGTGGTGCGTCAGGGCCAACGCGATATCAAGGATAAGCCGTGCGTATGGCCCACTTCTCGAAACACTACACACCCTCCAGGAAGACTGCAGTGTGCACGGTTTAACGAGGACAAAGAAGTTTCTAAAGCCAGCAAAGAAGGTGAGAACATTCCAGACATCAAATAGAGTGAAAAAATATTCAAGGGTGTGACCAGCGACCTCAAAAAGTACTCAGGGAAGCAAACGCTGAGGACACTTATAATACTGGACTGTTCGTCAGTGGATAAAGTCTTGCATTGCAGCGTTTGCAAACACACATCACAAAGGTCTTTGATGAACTATCAAAAAAGGAAGACTCTTGCTCTTGGAGGAAGTGTATACTCCATGTTGCCACTCCATGTTGCCACTCTTACTTCACAGTATCAAAGAGTGAAAATTATTTTGTTTGATAAAATATGTGAAATATTATTGACAGCAGAAAAGTCTCTTTAGTTTAGTTTAGTTTATACATTTTCAGTTTTTATTGATATTATCAGAAAGGTGATAATTCTGCTAAATGTTTATTAGATAGGTCATAGTGCGTGATGGTGGTGCACACACTGGTGATGTCACAAATGCGACTCTGATGTCACAAAATGTGTCATGTGACAGTTGGCTGTGATGTCATCTTCAAAGACACAATGTCTTTGAAGATGACATCACAAAGACATTCCAGAATGTATATAGGCCTTCAGATTCTGTTTGATATTGATTGATATTGATTGATACTGATTGATATTGTTTGATATCTAAAGGTAAAACCACAGATATTTGTAAGCAACCATGGCACCAAAGAAACAGCCAAAAACAAAAGCTGTACAAATCCAAGTAAAGGCTTTTAAAGGTGATAACACAGAAAACATAGTGGAAGAAACAGTTATGGAATCTGCACATGTGCTAACTCCAGTGGTAGTAAATCACCCACAGACAGGAAGAATCGAAGTAAAACCTTTTGTGCGTCAGCACAGATTTACAAAGTGTGCATTTGACATAACTCAAATGGACTCAGAACAACCAAAGACTTTTAAAATCGAAGTAAAGCCATATGGAGCTCAGCACGAGGCTCCAATGGACTTCAACGAATTAGAAGAAATGACTTTAAGGTCTAACGGGGAGAAAAATCCAGTGACAGAAATGAGTTTAGAACCTGTAGACAAGTTAACTTCAGTGAAAGACAACTCAGTAAAAGAAATTATTTCAAAGCCTGTAGACAAGGTAACTTTAGTGGAAGACAACTCAGTAAAAGTAATTAGTTCAGAGCCTGTAGACAAGGTAACTTTAGTGGAAGTAAAACCAACAGAAAACAAAGTGGAACAAAGAGCTGCTAATCCATCTGGCTCTTGTAACCCTATTAAATCCACGAGAGAAAAGAAGACGCCCCTCCAGTCATTTGTGACACTGCTAACGGTAAGAGTGATGACTAAATTTCACCCTGTACAGAGCCAGAATGAAGAGAGATTTGTGAAACATGCACAAAAAGTGGTGAACCAGACATTGGAGGGACTCAAAATCCCGGAAGACTTCTGCCCAGACATCAAATACAGTGACAAAATATGCAAGGCTGTGACCAGAGAACTCAGAAAGTACTCAGGGCTGAAAACGTTGAGGACACTTATCATACTGGACAGTTCATCAATGGATAAAGCCTTAGTCAAAGCATTGCAAGAACATATCACAAAGGTCTTTGCTACCAAAGAGCTACCAAAGAAGGAAGACTCTCGGTGGAAGTGTATTCTACATGTTGCCGGCATCATTGGGTTTTATCTTGTACAGATTGGAATTGGTCTGCTAACAGCCTTGCTTCTTGCATGACACCCCTAAAGAAACACACTCTTACTTCGCTGGCGTGGGTTTACCCCGAGACCTTCGGTTTTCCCCACAATACAAATATTGATATATATATATATATTCTTAATTTCCACACATACATCATTTTATAATACTTAAATCTAATTTCAAGCCAGTTCACCAAAATCTTAAGAATTCAAGTCTTTAGTAAACTGACATTTGTGCACAAGAAAATTATCATCAGCTTGTTCAGCTAAGCAACATCTTAGCTGAATAAGCTGATGTTCAAAACCAAGTTATACATAATAAATAATAAATATTACAGTCCAAACACATTTTTCTCATAACATCATTTTAACCCCCCTGTTGTCTTCCTGCCAACCGTACAACTTTTGTCCTATTGGGTCAAAATGGACCCATCTGGTTTGATTCTGTGTCATATCTATTTATTACCACATATTTTACACATATCTTTAGAAATTATGGCCAATAGGCCTCATTTAAATTAAATTATAGATCATTTTTGACACCTGTTGTCCTCGTGGATCAAAATTGACCCTGCTTGACAACAGGATGGTATTACCAACTGAATCTTTTATCTTTCATTTTTATATTAAGATTGTATTCCTTACTATGTCCTGACAAATAAATGTTTAAGAGTGTATTTCTATTGTCAAAACAACTGCAGGCGAGATCATCCATGCTTATTTTCAATGACATTTTCATGTTATATCAAAAACAGTTAGTTATATTAGAATACACATGCATAACACATCCAGGTAACAGGAATACAACATAGATAGATAGATAGATAGATAGATAGATAGATAGATAGATAGATAGATAGATAGATAGATAGATAGATAGATAGATAGATAGATAGATAGAATTTGCTCAGGTTTTTTCTCATTTTTGTAATATTTAATATGTCACTGAATACATATATTGCTGTTTTCAATTATTTCAAAACAATATTTTCTATATGCTCCACCGTCGCCATGACAACCAAAAGATAAATGAAAATAAAAAATCTGAACATTGCATCTTAACCCTCAGAGACCGACTCTATTTAAAACTGTATTGTAGTACTTATTCTCTGTCTGAATGTAGAAAACACTGCATATCCCAGCACCCCAGACACTGAATTGTACAACAATAACATTTCTGGCAGGAAAATATTAATATTGGAAGACATATTAGAAGACACATTCAAACAACATGGCTGTCTTCTACTGACCCCCCAGCTATCTCTGTTGTTTCTAAAGGGATTTGGGATTTTTTTCAATGTTGCAAAAACGCAACACTGGGCTACAATGGATGTCACTTATTCACACAAGAGGCCCCATCACTGGTTGATGAGCCAGTAGAACAACTATGCCACCTATGGAAATATCTGAGTTTTATGGTACAGTACATACAGTAAAGAAAGAAAGTAAGAGAAAGAGATAGAGAGATAGATAGATAGATAGATAGATAGATAGATAGATAGATAGATAGATAGATAGATAGATAGATAGATAGATAGATAGATGGATGTATTGTGTGTGTGTTTGTGTCTTAGTGTCTGCATATTTTACATTAGATATATGAATCTATATATGTATGTATTTATTAAAAAAACTATTTACTTTTGAGAATCCATTACAGTTACTGAGAAAAAATGTGTAGTTAAATTACAGTTACTGATGAAAATGTTGATGATTACAAAGGAGGTTACATCTGAAGTCAGACCTTAGATTAAGATTTTGCTCAGGAGGGTTTTTTTCCTCATTTTTGAATATTTAACATGTTACTAAATACATAACTATTGCTGTTTTTATTTCTTTGAAATCAATATTTTGTTTTATATTTAGTAAATAATTCATGACATGGGCTTAAATGGTGTCACAGTACCAATTAAGCTCCATGCCGACTTTTGACTTCATTCATCAAATATCTTTTCAAATGAGAGATACATACACTCACTGGCCTCTTTATTAGGTACACCTGTGCAATCTAATCCAATACAACAGCTCTACTTTAAATTCTACATTTATGAAACGGGGGCAGTTGAAGCGAGAAACGGTGAATCTGGTAAGGGCACAATGAAGAAGGAGAGGTGAAAGAAATATCCAGAGAGGAGAAGGTCAGAAGAACAAAATATATAAAAGAAGGACTTTGACCAGACAATGACCCGCAGACATCAGTGTGGTTTTATAACCAGCGGAGGGACTGACGGAGACCCAGTGTTGCGGTTTAACTGGTGACCGTGTTAACTGGTGACTTTCTCACATTACATTACGTTACGAGAGGTGAATGAGTCCTCTGAACGCTATTTAACTTACATACATGATTAGATATTACACAGAATATTGTGTATTTTAAAAGGATTAAACTACAATCAAAGCCTTTTTATGAGAAAGTCACCAGTTAACACGGTCACCAGTTAAACCCTAACACTGGCAGAGGGACCGGAGAGTGAAGGCGAACAGGAGAGTAACATCAGCTCTGCTTCACATAAACTGTAACGTTACCTGCTGACATTCAGCTTACTGTTTAGTTAGTCAGGGTATGTTGTTATTGTGATATTAGCTGTAAAGTAGCAGAGTTGTTACTACAGATGTTTGAGCTCTGCATCAAAACTTTATGTTGTGCGCTCGCTCTTGGCACAATGTATGTAAATGAACCACAAAACCAGCAGCCTATCACAGACTGGGAGGGGAGGAAGCAGCCTTATTGGCTGTTGAGCAGGCGGGGTTGAGTTCCGGTCCTCTGAAATGAGGCCAACGCGGAAGTAACCTCAAAACTGCATTCTATCAAAAGGTCACCAGGGGGCGACCGTTTTGGTGTCAAAAGGACTTCCGTCTCTATACAAGTCAATGGAGAATTCACCAACTTCTCACTTGACTTCTAACCTCAATAAACTTTTTCAAAATGTGTTTATGGTCTCAATCGCTAGTTTAAAGCCTTCTTCAATGCAGTATGATGTTCATTTGTGAAATGTTGGCCTCCCTTATTTTATATTTGACAATAAAGCAGGGTATGCATTAGGGCGTGGCTACGTCGTGATTGACAGGTTGATTGGTTCACAGGTTCAGGAGGGCGCCTCATGTCCCTCCTGATGCCCATATAAGTAGAATCCGTGTTTTTATTTTTCCCGGCATGCACCAGAAATGTTCAAGATGGCGCTGCCCAGATCCGAAACTATTGGCTTCCGAGCAGCAGTCCACAAACCAATGGGTGACGTCAAGGATGTTACTACCATTTCTTATATACAGTCTATGGTCTCTGGAGAAGTTGCAGGGATACTGCTTTGATGGCGCCAACAACATGTCCGGGAGGTTTTCTGGAGTGCAAGCAAAGCTCAAAGAAGTTTGTCCAAACTCACTGTTTGTCCACTGCTGCAACCATCCCCTCGACCTGGCTCTACAAGAGGTGGCAAGAGAAGTCCCGCTAATAGCAGACACACTCCAACTTGTTCAGAGTCGTCAGGGAATCAAGTCGTCAGGGAATCAACAAAGCACAAAGCTACTCTTGAATCCTGTTTTGGGGAAGATGACATTAAGTGCAACATACTTGGATTGTGTCCAACAAGGTTTGTTTATTTTGTTTAACATAAATAAATAATAAATAAACAAAATAAATGCTAAAAACACACACGCTTAGTGAAAATATAAACGCTTACATGAAGGCGAGGGTGTGGTAGAAACCTATAGAGCCTTTTATGAAAACAATTCCTGCAAGACATACAAAAGGTAAAATACAAACATCATTTTTTTTTTAACACCACAAAGTATGTGCAGAACCATAGTTTTAAAAACAATGCTGAAAGAAACAGCTATATGTTAAAAGTAAGAATAACAGTATCAAAGAGTGATAATTATTTTGTTTGATAAAATATGTGAAATATTATTGACAGCAGAACATTTCTAAGTCTCTTTCGATTTATTTATAAGGTGGTGCGTCAGGGCCAACGCGATATCAAGGATAAGCCGTGCGTATGGCCCACTTCTCGAAACACTACACACCCTCCAGGAAGACTGCAGTGTGCACGGTGCAACGAGGACAAAGAAGCTTCTAAAGCCAGCAAAGAAGGTGAGAACATTCCAGACATCAAATATAGTGAAAAAATATTCAAGGCTGTGACCCGCGACCTCAAAAAGTACTCAGGGAAGCAAACGCTGAGGACACTTATAATACTGGACTGTTCGTCAGTGGATAAAGTCTTGCATTGCAGCGTTTGCAAACACATATCACAAAGATCTTTGATGAACTATCAAAAAAGGAAGACTCTTGCTCTTGGAGGAAGTGTATACTCCATGTTGCCAGCGTTATTGGGTTTTATCTTCTACACATTGGAACTGGTCTGCTAACAGTCTTTCTTCTGACACTCCTTGCATGACACCCCTAAAGAAACACACTCTCTAAAATTATTTTGTTTGATAAAATTTGTGAAATATTATTGACAGCAGAACATTTCTAAGTCTCTTTAGTTTAGTTTAGTTTATACATTTTCAGTTTTTATTGATATTATCAGAAAGGTGATAATTCTGCTGAATGTTTATTATATAGGTCATAGTGTGTGATGGTGGTGCACCACACACACACTGGTGATGTCACAAATGCGACTCTGATGTCACAAAATGTGTCATGTGACCTTTCATGTGACAGTTGGCTGTGATGTCATCTTCAAAGACACAATGTCTTTGAAGATTACATCACAAAGACATTCCAGAATGTATATAGGCCTTCAGATTCTGTTTGATATTGATTGATATTGTTTGATATCTGAAGGTAAAACCACAGATATTTGTAAGCAACCATGGCACCAAAGAAACAGCCAAAAACAAAACCTGTACAAATCCAAGTAAAGGCTTTTAAAGGTGATAACACAGAAAACATAGTGGAGGAAACAGTTATGGAATCTGCACATGTGCTAACTCCAGTGGTAGTAAATCACCCACAGACAGGAAGAATCGAAGTAAAACCTTTTGTGCGTCAGCACAGATTTACAAAGTGTGCATTTGACATAACTCAAATGGACTCAGAACAACCAAAGACTTTTAAAATCGAAGTAAAGCCATATGGAGCTCAGCACGAGGCTCCAATGGACTTCAACGAATTAGAAGAAATGACTTTAAGGTCTAACGGGGAGAAAAATCCAGTGACAGAAATTAGTTTAGAGCCTGTAGACAAGGTAACTTCAGTGAAAGACAACTCAGTAAAAGAAATGAGTTCAGAGCCTGTAGACAAGGTAACTTTAGTGGAAGTAAAACAAACAGGAAACAAAGTGGAACAAAGAGCTGCTAATCCATCTGGCTCTTGTAACCCTATTAAATCCACGAAAGAAAAGAAAACGCCCCTCCAGTCATTTGTGACACTGCTAACGGTAAGAGTGATGACTAAATTTCACCCTGTACAGAGCCAGAATGAAGAGAGATTTGTGAAACACACAAAAAAAGTGGTGAACCAGACATTGGAGGGACTCAACATCCCTGAAGACTTCTGCCCAGACATCAAATACAGTGACAAAATATGCAAGGCTGTGACCAGAGAACTCGGAAAGTACGCAGGGAAGAAAACATTGAGGACACTTATCATACTGGACAGTTCATCAATGGATAAATCCTTAGTCAAAGCATTGAGAAAACATATCACAAACGTCTTTGATAAGCTACCAAAGACGGAAGACTCCTGCTCTTGGAAGAAGTGTATTTTACATGTTGCCAGCGTCATTGGGTTTTATCTTGTACACATTGGAATTGGTCTGCTAACAGCCTTGATTCTTGCATGACACCCCTAAAGAAATACACTCTTACTTCGCAGGCGTGGGTTTACCCCGAGACCTTCGGTTTTCCCCACAATACAAATATTTATATATATATTCTTAATGTCCACACATACATCATTTTATACTTAAATCTAATTTCAAGCCAGTTCACCAAAATCTTAAGAATTCAAGTTTTCAGGTTTCAGGTTTTAACCGTCTTTCTTCTGACACTCCTTGCATGACACCCCTAAAGAAACACACACTTACCTACAGGCGTGGGTTTACCCCGAGACCTTCGGTTTTCCCCACAATACAAATATTGATATATATATATTCTTAATGTCCACACATACATCATTTTACAATACTTAAATCTAATTTCAAGCCAGTTCACCAAAATCTTAAGAATTCAAGTCCTTAGTAAACTGACATTTGTGCACAAGAAAATTATCATTAGCTTGTTCAGCTAAGCAACATCTTAGCTGAACAAGCAGATGTTCAAAACCAAGTTATAAATAATAAAAAATAAATATTACAGTCCAAAGACATTTTCTCATAACATCATTTTAACCCCCGTTGTCTTCCTGCCAACCGTACAACTTTTGTCCTACTGGGTCAAAATGGACCCATCTGGTTTGATTCTGTGTCATATCTTTTTCATCCAACTTCATTCCAATTTATTACCACATATTTTACACATATGTTTGGAAATTATAGCCAATAGGTCTCATTTAAATTAAATTATAGATCATTTTTGACACCTGTTGTCCTCGTGGATCAAAATTGACCCTGCTTGACAAAAAGGATGGTATTACCAACTGAATCTTTTATCTTTCATTCTTCTATTAAGATTGTATTCCTCTCTATGTCCTGATAAATATATGTATAAGAGTGTTGTTGCACTATTGTCAACACAACTGCAGGCAAGATCATCCATGCTTATTTTCAATGACATTTTCATGTTATATCAAAAACAGTTAGTTATATTGCATAACACATCCAGGTAACAGGAATACAACGTACAGCTTATGAAATAGACAAATAGAATTTGCTCAGGAGGTGAGTTTTTTCTCATTTTTGTAATATTTAATATGTTACTGAATACATATATTGCTGTTTTCAATTCTTTCAAAACAATTTATTCTATATTTTGTGAATAAATCATGGCGTGGGCTTATTTGGAGCACACACACAGAGCTGCATGCCACAGGCTGCTGCTCCACCGTCGCCATGACAACCAAAAGATGAATGAAAATAAAAAATCTGAACATTGTATCTTAACCCTCAGAGACCGACTCTATTTAAAACTGTATTGTAGTACTTATTCTCTTTCTGAATGTAGTAAACACTACATATCCCAGCACCCCAGACTCTGAATTGTATAATAACCTTTTGTGGCAGGAAAATATTAATATTGGAAGACATATTAGAAGACACATTCAAACAACATGGCTGTCTTCTACTGACCCCCCAGCTATCTCTGTTGTTTCTAAAGGGATTTGGGATTTTTTTCAATGTTCCAAAAACGCAACACTGGGCTACAATGGGCGTCACTTTTTCACACAAGCGGCCCCATCACTGGTTGATGAGCCAGTAGAACAACTATGCCACCTATGGAAATATCTGAGTTTTATGGTACAGTACATACAGTAAAGAAAGAAAGTAAGAAAAATAGATAGATAGATAGATAGATAGATAGATAGATAGATAGATAGATAGATAGATAGATAGATAGATAGATAGATAGATAGATAGATGGATATATTGTGTGTGTGTGTTTGTGTCTTAGTGTCTGCATATTTTACATTAGATATATGAATCTATATATGTATGTATTTATTAAAAAAACTATTTACTTTTGAGAATCCATTAAAGTTACTGAGAAAAAATGTGTAGTTAAATTACAGTTACTGATGAAAATGTTGATGATTACAAAGGAGGTTACATCTGAAGTCAGACCTTAGATTAAGATTTTGCTCAGGAGGGTTTTTTTCCTCATTTTTTAATATTTAACATGTTACTAAATACATAACTATTGCTGTTTTTATTTCTTTGAAATCAATATTTAGTTTTATGTTTGGTAAATAAATCATGACATGGGTTTAAATGGTTTCACAGTACCAATTAAGCTCCATGCCAGACTTTTGACATCATTCATCAAATATCTTTTCAAATGAGAGATACACTCACTGGCCTCTTTATTAGGTACACCTGTGCAATTTAATCCAACACAACAGCTCTACTTTAAATTCTACATTTATGAAGCGGGGGCAGTTGAAGCGAGAAACAGTGAATCTGGTAAGGGCACAATGAAGAAGGAGAGGTGAATGAGAAACATCCAGAGAGGAGAAGGTCAGAAGAACAAAATATATAAAAGAAGGACTTTGACCAGACAACGACCCTCAGACATCAGTGTGGTTTTATAACCAATAACCGACGGAGACCCAGTGTTGCAATTTAACTGGTGACCGTGTTAACTGGTGACTTTCTCACATTACATTACGTTACGAGAGGTGAATGAGTCCTCTGAACGCTATTTAACTTACATACATGATTAGATATTACACAGAATATTGTGTATTTTAAAAGGATTAAATTACAATCAAAGGCTTTTTATGAGAAAGTCACCAGTTAACACGGTCACCAGTTAAACCCTAGTAAAGTTTTGAGGAAGTAACCTCAAAACTGCATTCTATCAAAAGGCCACCAGGGGGTGACCGTTTTGGTGTCAAAAGGACTTCCGTCTCCATACAAGTCAATTGAGAATTCACCAACTTCTCACTTGATTTCTAACCTCAGTAAACGTGAAATATTATTGACAGCAGAAAAGTCTCTTTAGTTTAGTTTAGTTTATACATTTTCAGTTTTTATTGATATTATCAGAAAGGTGATAATTCTGCTAAATGTTTATTATAGGTCATAGTGCGTGATGGTGGTGCACCACACACAATGGTGATGTCACAAATGCGACTCTGATGTCACAAAATGTGTCATGTGACAGTTGGCTGTGATGTCATCTTCAAAGACACAATGTCTTTGAAGATGACATCACAAAGACATTCCAGAATGTATAAGGCCTTCAGATTCTGTTTGATATTGATTGATATTGATTGATACTGATTGATATTGTTTGATATCTAAAGGTAAAACCACAGATATTTGTAAGCAACAATGGCACCAAAGAAACAGCCAAAAACAAAAGCTGTACAAATCCAAGTAAAGGCTTTTAAAGGTGATAACACAGAAAACATAGTGGAGGAAACAGTTATGGAATCTGCACATGTGCTAACTCCAGTGGTAGTAAATCACCCACAGACAGGAAGAATCGAAGTAAAACCTTTTGTGCGTCAGCACAGATTTACAAAGTGTGCATATGACATAACTCAAATGGACTCAGAACAACCAAAGACTTTTAAAATCGAAGTAAAACCTTTTGTGCGTCAGTACGAGGCTCCAATGGACTTCAACGAATTAGAAGAAATGACTTTAAGGTCTAACGGGGAGAAAAATCCAGTGACAGAAATGAGTTTAAAGCCTGTAGACAAGGTAACTTCAGGGAAAGACAACTCAGTAAAAGTAAATAGTTCAGAGCCTGTAGACAAGGTAACTTTAGTGGAAGTAAAACCAACAGAAAACAAAGTGGAACAAAGAGCTGCTAATCCATCTGGCTCTTGTAACCCTACTAAATCCACGAGAGAAAATGTGACGCCCCTCCAGTCATTTGTGACACTGCTAACGGTAAGAGTGATGACTAAATTTCACCCTGTACAGAGCCAGAATGAAGAGAGATTTGTGAAACATGCACAAAAAGTGGTGAACCAGACATTGGAGGGACTCAACATCCCGGAAGACTTCTGCCCAGACATCAAATACAGTGACAAAATATGCAAGGCTGTGACCAGAGAACTCAGAAAGTACTCAGGGCTGAAAACGTTGAGGACACTTATCATACTGGACAGTTCATCAATGGATAAAGCCTTAGTCAAAGCATTGCAAAAACATATCACAATGGTCTTTGATAAGCTACCAAAGAAGGAAGACTCTCGGTGGAAGTGTATTTTACATGTTGCCAGCATCATTGGGTTTTATCTTGTACAGATTGGAATTGGTCTGCTAACAGCCTTGCTTCTTGCATGACACCCCTAAAGAAACACACTCTTACTTTGCTGGCGTGGGTTTACCCCGAGACCTTCGGTTTTCCCCACAATACAAATATTGATATATATATATATTCTTAATTTCCACACATACATCATTTTATAATACTTAAATCTAATTTCAAGCCAGTTCACCAAAATCTTAAGAATTCAAGTCTTTAGTAAACTGACATTTGTGCACAAGAAAATTATCATCAGATTGTTCAGCTAAGCAACATCTTAGCTGAATAAGCTGATGTTCAAAACCAAGTTATACATAATAAATAATAAATATTACAGTCCAAATACATTTTTCTCATAACATCATTTTAACCCCCCTGTTGTCTTCCTGCCAACCGTACAACTTTTGTCCTACTGGGTCAAAATGGACCCATCTGGTTTGATTCTGTGTCATATCTATTTATTACCACATATTTTACACATATCTTTAGAAATTATGGCCAATAGGCCTCATTTAAATTAAATTATAGATCATTTTTGACACCTGTTGTCCTCGTGGATCAAAATTGACCCTGCTTGACAACAGGATGGTATTACCAACTGAATCTTTTATCTTTCATTTTTATATTAAGATTGTATTCCTTACTATGTCCTGACAAATAAATGTTTAAGAGTGTATTTCTATTGTCAAAACAACTGCAGGCGAGATCATCCATGCTTATTTTCAATGACATTTTCATGTTATATCAAAAACAGTTAGTTATATTAGAATACACATGCATAACACATCCAGGTAACAGGAATACAACATAGATAGATAGATAGATAGATAGATAGATAGATAGATAGATAGATAGATAGATAGATAGATAGATAGATAGATAGATAGAATTTGCTCAGGTTTTTTCTCATTTTTGTAATATTTAATATGTCACTGAATACATATATTGCTGTTTTCAATTATTTCAAAACAATATTTTCTATATGCTCCACCGTCGCCATGACAACCAAAAGATAAATGAAAATAAAAAATCTGAACATTGCATCTTAACCCTCAGAGACCGACTCTATTTAAAACTGTATTGTAGTACTTATTCTCTCTCTGAATGTAGAAAACACTACATATCCCAGCACCCCAGACACTGAATTGTATAATAATAACATTTTTGGCGGGAAAATATTAATATTAGAAGACACATTCAAACAACATGGCTGACCCCCCAGCTATCTCTGTTGTTTCTCAGTATTTTACCTGTAGTATTTCTTTCCGTTATTCTAAAGTGATTTCAGATTTTTTTCAATGTTGCAAAAACGCAACACTGGGCTACAATGGCCGTCACTTTTTCACACAAGAGGCCCCATCACTGGTTGATGAGCCAGTAGAACAACTATGCCACCTATGGAAATATCTGAGTTTTATGGTACAGTACATACAGTAAAGAAATAAAGTAAGAGAAAGAGATAGATAGATAGATAGATAGATAGATAGATAGATAGATGGATGTATTGTGTGTGTGTTTGTGTATTAGTGTCTTCATATTTTACATTAGATATATGAATCTATATATGTATGTATTTATTAAAAAAACTATTTACTTTTGAGAATCCATTACAGTTACTGAGAAAAAATGTGTAGTTAAATTACAGTTACTGATGAAAATGTTGATGATTACAAAGGAGGTTACATCTGAAGTCAGACCTTAGATTAAGATTTTGCTCAGGAGGGTTTTTTTTCCTCATTTTTGAATATTTAACATGTGACTAAATACATAACTATTGCTGTTTTTATTTCTTTGAAATCAATATTTTGTTTTATATTTAGTAAATAATTCATGACATGGGCTTAAATGGTGTCACAGTACCAATTAAGCTCCATGCCAGACTTTTGACTTCATTCATCAAATATCTTTTCAAATGAGAGATACATACACTCACTGGCCTCTTTATTAGGTACACCTGTGCAATCTAATCCAATACAACAGCTCTACTTTAAATTCTACATTTATGAAGCGGGGGCAGTTGAAGCGAGAAACGGTGAATCTGGTAAGGGCATAATGAAGAAGGAGAGGTGAAGGAGAAACATCCAGAGAGGAGAAGGTCAGAAGAACAAAATATATAAAAGAAGGAATTTGACCAGACAACGACCCGCAGACATCAGTGTGGTTTTATAACCAGCGGAGGGACCGACGGAGACCCAGTGTTGCGGTTTAACTGGTGACCGTGTTAACTGGTGACTTTCTCACATTACATTACGTTACGAGAGGTGAATGAGTCCTCCGAACGCTATTTAACTTACATACATGATTAGATATTACACAGAATATTGTGTATTTTAAAAGGATTAAACTACAATCAAAGGCTTTTTATGAGAAAGTCACCAGTTAAACCCTAACACCGGCAGAGGGACCGGAGAGTGAAGGCGAACAGGAGAGTAACATCAGCTCTGCTTCACATAAACTGTAACGTTACCTGCTGACATTCAGCTTACTGTTTAGTTAGTCAGGGTATGTTGTTGTTGTGATGCTAGCTGTAAAGTAGCAGAGTTGTTACTACAGATGTTTGAAGCTCTGCATCAAAACTTTATGTAGTGCGCTCGCTCTTGGCACAATGTATGTAAATGAACCACAAAACCAGCAGCCTATCACAGACTGGGAGGGGAGGAAGCAGCCTGATTGGCTGTTGAGCAGGCGGGGAGTTCCAGTCCTCTTAATTGATGCCAACGCTGAAGTAACCTCAAAACTGCATTCTATCAAAAGGCCACCAGGGGGCGACCGTTTTGGTGTCAAAAGGACTTCCATCTCTATACAAATCAATGGAGAATTCACCAACTTCTCACTTGATTTCTAACCTCAGTAAACATTTTCAAAATGTGTTTATGGTCTCAATCGCTAGTTTAAAGCCTTCTTCAATGCAGTATGATGTTCATTTGTGAAATGTTGGCCTCCCTTATTTTATATTTGACAATAAAGCAGGGTATGCATTAGGGCGTGGCTACGTCGTGATTGACAGGTTGATTGGTTCACAGGTTCAGGAGGGCGCCTCATGTCCCTCCTGATGCCCATATAAGTAGAATCCGTGTTTTTATTTTTCCCGGCATGCACCAGAAATGTTCAAGATGGCGCTGCCCAGATCCGAAACTATTGGCTTCCGAGCAGCAGTCCACAAACCAATGGGTGACGTCAAGGATGTTACTACCATTTCTTATATACAGTCTATGGTCTCTGGAGAAGTTGCAGGGATACTGCTTTGATGGCGCCAACAACATGTCCGGGAGGTTTTCTGGAGTGCAAGCAAAGCTCAAAGAAGTTTGTCCAAACTCACTGTTTGTCCACTGCTGCAACCACCCCCTCGACCTGGCTCTACAAGAGGTGGCAAGAGAAGTCCCGCTAATAGCAGACACACTCCAACTTGTTCAGAGTCGTCAGGGAATCAAGTCGTCAGGGAATCAACAAAGCACAAAGCTACTCTTGAATCCTGTTTTGGGGAAGATGACATTAAGTGCAACATACTTGGATTGTGTCCAACAAGGTTTGTTTATTTTGTTTAACATAAATAAATAATAAATAAACAAAATAAATGCTAAAAACACACACGCTTAGTGAAAATATAAACGCTTACATGAAGGCGAGGGTGTGGTAGAAACCTATAGAGCCTTTTATGAAAACAATTCCTGCAAGACATACAAAAGGTAAAATACAAACATCATTTTTTTTTTAACACCACAAAGTATGTGCAGAACCATAGTTTTAAAAACAATGCTGAAAGAAACAGGTATATGTTGAAAGTTAGAATAACAGTATCAAAGAGTGATAATTATTTTGTTTGATAAAATATGTGAAATATTATTGACAGCAGAACATTTCTAAGTCTCTTTCGATTTATTTATAAGGTGGTGCGTCAGGGCCAACGCGATATCAAGGATAAGCCGTGCGTATGGCCCACTTCTCGAAACACTACACACCCTCCAGGAAGACTGTAGTGTGCACGGTGCAATGAGGACAAAGAAGCTTCTAAAGCCAGCAAAGAAGGTGAGAACATTCCAGACATCAAATATAGTGAAAAAATATTCAAGGCTGTGACCAGCGACCTCAAAAAGTACTCAGGGAAGCAAACGCTGAGGACACTTATAATACTGGACTGTTCATCAGTGGATAAAGTCTTGCATTGCAGCGTTTGCAAACACATATCACAAAGGTCTTTGATGAACTATCAAAAAAGGAAGACTCTTGCTCTTGGAGGAAGTGCATACTCCATGTTGCCAGCGTTATTGGGTTTTATCTTCTACACATTGGAACTGGTCTGCTAACAGTCTTTCTTCTGACACTCCTTGCATGACACCCCTAAAGAAACACACTCTCTAAAATTATTTTGTTTGATAACATTTGTGAAATATTATTGACAGCAGAACATTTCTAAGTCTCTTTAGTTTGGTTTAGTTTATACATTTTCAGTTTTTATTGATATTATCAGAAAGGTGATAATTCTGCTGAATGTTTATTATATAGGTCATAGTGCGTGATGGTGGTGCACCACACACACTGATGATGTCACAAATGCGACTCTGATGTCACAAAATGTGTCATGTGACCTTTCATGTGACACTTGGCTGTGATGTCATCTTCAAAGACACAATGTCTTTGAAGATTACATCACAAAGACATTCCAGAATGTATATAGGCCTTCAGATTCTGTTTGATATTGATTGATATTGATTGATACTGATTGATATTGTTTGATATCTGAAGGTAAAACCACAGATATTTGTAAGCAACAATGGCACCAAAGAAACAGCCAAAATCAAAAGCTGTACAAATCCAAGTAAAGGCTTTTAAAGGTGATAACACAGAAAACATAATGGAGGAAACAGTTATGGAATCTGCACATATGCTAACTCCAGTGGTAGTAAATCACCCACAGACAGGAAGAATCGAAGTAAAACCTTTTGTGGGTCAGCACAGATTTACAAAGTGTGCATTTGACATAACTCAAATGGACTCAGAACAACCAAAGACTTTTAAAATCGAAGTAAAGCCATATGGAGCTCAGCACGAGGCTCCAATGGACTTCAACAAATTAGAAGAAATGACTTTAAAGTCTAACGGGGAGAAAAATCCAGTGACAGAAATGAGTTTAGAGCCTGTTGACAAGGTAACTTCAGTGAAAGACAACTCAGGAAAAGAAATGAGTTCAGAGCCTGTAGACAAGGTAACTTTAGTGGAAGTAAAACAAACAGAAAACACAGTGGAACAAAGAGCTGCTAATCCATCTGGCTCTTGTAACCCTACTAAATCCACGAGAGAAAATGTGACGCCCCTCCAGTCATTTGTGACACTGCTAACGGTAAGAGTGATGACTAAATTTCACCCTGTACAGAGCCAGAATGAAGAGAGATTTGTGAAACATGCACAAAAAGTGGTGAACCAGACATTGGAGGGACTCAACATCCCGGAAGACTTCTGCCCAGACATCAAATACAGTGACAAAATATGCAAGGCTGTGACCAGAGAACTCAGAAAGTACTCAGGGCTGAAAACGTTGAGGACACTTATCATACTGGACAGTTCATCAATGGATAAAGCCTTAGTCAAAGCATTGCAAGAACATATCACAAAGGTCTTTGATAAGCTACCAAAGAAGGAAGACTCTCGGTGGAAGTGTATTCTACATGTTGCCGGCATCATTGGGTTTTATCTTGTACAGATTGGAATTGGTCTGCTAACAGCCTTGCTTCTTGCATGACACCCCTAAAGAAACACACTCTTACTTCGCTGGCGTGGGTTTACCCCGAGACCTTCGGTTTTCCCCACAATACAAATATTGATATATATATATATTCTTAATTTCCACACATACATCATTTTATAATACTTAAATCTAATTTCAAGCCAGTTCACCAAAATCTTAAGAATTCAAGTCTTTAGTAAACTGACATTTGTGCACAATAAAATTATCATCAGCTTGTTCAGCTAAGCAACATCTTAGCTGAACAAGCTGATGTTCAAAACCAAGTTATACATAATAAATAATAAATATTACAGTCCAAAGACATTTTTCTCATAACATCATTTTAACCCCCCTGTTGTCTTCCTGCCAACTGTACAACTTTTGTCCTACTGGGTCAAAATGGACCCATCTGGTTTGATTCTGTGTCATATCTATTTATTACCACATATTTTACACATATCTTTAGAAATTATGGCCAATAGGCCTAATTTAAATTAAATTATAGATCATTTTTGACACCTGTTGTCCTCGTGACCCTGCTTGACAACAGGATGGTATTACCAACTGAATCTTTTATCTTTCATTTTTATATTAAGATTGTATTCCTGACAAATAAATGTTTAAGAGTGTATTTGTATTGTCAACACAACTGCAGGCGAGATCATCCATGCTTATTTTCAATGAGATTTTCATGTTATATCAAAAACAGTTAGTTATATTAGAATACACATGCATAACACATCCAGGTAACAGGAATACAACATAGATAGATAGATAGATAGATAGATAGATAGATAGATAGATAGATAGATAGATAGATAGATAGATAGATAGATAGATAGATAGATAGATAGAATGAATTTGCTCAGGTTTTCTTCTCAGTTTTGTAATATTTAATATGTTACTGAATACATATGTTGCTGTTTTCAATTATTTCAAAACAATATTTTCTATATGCTCCACCATCGCCATGACAACCAAAAGATAAATGAAAATAAAAAATCTGAACATTGCATCTTAACCCTCAGAGACCGACTCTATTTAAAACTGTATTGTAGTACTTATTCTCTGTCTGAATGTAGTAAACACTACATATCCCAGCACCCCAGACACTGAATTGTACAACAATAACATTTCTGGCGGGAAAATATTAATATTGGAAGACATACCACATTCAAACAACATAATAATAATAATAATAATAATAATATTAATAATCATGGCTGCCTTCTACTGACCCCCCAGCTATGTCTGTTGTTTCTCAGTATTTGACATATTTTCCTTCATTCTAAAGTGATTTGGGATTTTTTTCAATGTTGCTAAAACGCAACACTGGGCTACAATGGGCGTCACTTTTTCACACAAGAGGCCCCATAACTGGTTGATGAGCCAGTAGAACAACTATGCCACCTATGGAAATATCTGAGTTTTATGGTACAGTACATACAGTAAAGAAAGAAAGTAAGAGAAAGAGAAAGAGATAGATAGATAGATAGCCTAATGATGCAAAAGGTAAAATGAGTCACACTACCAAATTATAACACAATTTATATGTTGTTCTACTTTTGTATTTATGTGATACAGGATTTGTGCAATTTACTTTTATTTCTGTTTTTTTATTAGCAATATGTTATAATTTGTGATAATTGGATTCTTTATTTAATTTATATTCATATTATTTATTAGAATTGTTTCTACTCTTTACAATTTTACTCTTTAGTCGTGATTGTATCTAACTTTTGTAGTTATGGTTGTTATTTCCATAAATACCAAAATTATCCATCTATAAAATATCTATATGGGGAAACCATACTGCATATGATAATTATATATTTAGAAAGTAGAAAAAAGTGATTCATTACAAGCTGATTAGTTCAAACATTTCAATTCAATTTCCATTTTGTGAATTTTAAATAAAAGAGCAGTCATGTATTTCCTCATTGACGTTTTCTTAAAATTATAGTTAAAATCTTGTCTCGATCTCGTGAACCCAATATCTCGTCTCTTCTCGTGAGCTGAGTGTATCGTCACACCCCTTGAAAGCAGAGGTGGAAGTAACAAATGATAAGTATTCACAATACTTTTTTGTTTGAGTATTTTTCAAGTCAGTACTTTTACCTTATTAAGTATGGTTTAAATGAAGTACAATTTGCAGTTATATTTGTACATTTATCCATTACTGAGTCAAATTTGTGCTTTAACCTCCTGAGACCCAAGCTTTTGTTTGATATGCAATGTTTAATTTCTCCTAGATATTTGGGATTAGGAGGACCTGATAAGTACAAAACCTAAACATCATCTTTGAACAGGAAGTAGTTTTTGAAAAAACTAATGTCCTCATATGGACAATGGGTTTATTTTACTGTATAATACAATTAATTCACCAGTCTAAGAAAATATTTATATCCTTACATTTACACTTTCCGTATGCATGAACAATAATAAAGTCCTAACGTCCTCAAACTAATACTTCCTGTCGTATCGTAGCTATTGCCAAAATTAATCAAATTTGTATAGCACATCAAACTACTAACGTTATTGAAATAAAACTTTATTTTCAGACACATCCACAGGTTCACATCAACAAAAACAAAATAAAATAAAACAAATGACAATACAAGGACAAGACAGTATAAATAGGGTTAAAACAGATAAAGACAGGTGTATTTTTTGTCATTTGTGCAGGCGCGGCTAATGCCATCATAACTTCATTTTTTTTAATCAATTTAACCGAACCATGAATCTGTACATTAACTTCCTCAACACAGCATGAATGGTGGGGACATTGTTAAAAACAAACGTGCCTAGCACTCGTCCATTTTGGAAGCTTAAGCAGAATTTTAAATGCATTATTGTATGCAAACTGAGGCTTTTTCATTTTTGCTTTGATGTAATTGCACCAAAGATTGGCTGTATAGAGCGGACTACAATATGCTTTAAAAAGAGCTGTCTTTATATCATGACGATGACGTATTCAGAGCCTGTAGGGAGCAGTGCAAACACATCCTTTTTATGAAGGAAAAATCATGTAGTGCAAGTTTTTGTTTTTGTTTATTTAGCACACAATCTATTGCTGCTTTGAATGGTTGCTGCACCTCCGTAGCCGCCATGCTGGATGTAAACAGAGTCGCTCTACGGGCATCATCGCCTTGAGCCCGCCTCCCCGTTCTGTGATTGGTTCCCTATCTCAGGCAAAAATTTTGTCTTGGTGGCCATGCTAACTTTCTGAGCGAAGTAGAATCTCGCTGGAATGAGAGCATGGGTATACCCAGGCTATCGCAAAGCTGTACATGGTGAGGCTTGTTGCATACTTAAAGTCCCAAGATATTAGTGATGAGGAATTCCCACTTTGAAGACAACAGGACCTCGAATGGTGAAGCCTAGATAAAAAAGCATGGTTCTTCCTGCTGGATCATCAGGTTCAACCTCTACTTTAGCCTTTATTTTCTTCCCTCCAACATTAACAAACACTTCCTGTTTGTTATGCTCCGATAGCATTGCGGGACATTGGTATAGCTCCACCTGGACTGGAAGAAGGATATTTTGGATCTTTGGGATTTGCCACACTTTCCCATTTCTCCACATTTTATTGATCTTCTTCCATTTCTTACGCCATTGATTATCAGTTTGACTTGGATCATCAGCTAGCACAGCATCTACATTTTCTTCCACTATTGCATCCAACCTTGACTTGTGAACCCATTTGCTCAATCCGCAGCCCTTTCCTAAAAAAAACAATGGCAAAAGGTAACGTCCTCGTAGGTACTTGGCGTACATGGCTCTCTCAAAAGCTTTCTCCATGAATGTGGCATACTGTGGCAGATCAAAGTCAGAAATGAGTTCAAGAGTCAGTTGTGCAGGTTCTCCTGATTCTTGTTCTCCGTCAGTGTCCTCATCTTCCCATGTTTGGTTGTCTGATCCATCTGAAGACTCTGAGGTCTGCTCTTCTTCATCCTCTTCTTCTTGCACCACCTGAGGGTGTCCATCAGGCCAAAACAGCAGCAGAACCAAAAGGTAATACTCTGGGCTTCTGCGACCAACTTCTCTGTTCATGAATCTGTGTAATGATAGTTTGAGTTCTCTCACTGGGGTGAGCTGAGGAGAATTAGGCATCTTGTTGCCCAAGATGATGTTGGAGAGGATGTACCTAGTAGCTGCTTGTATATCATCAATGTTTGCCTCGTAGGTAGTTTTCATTTCATCCAGAATTTTTTCTAAATCAGAGACTGTTTCTACATCCTCCTGAAACCCTGCACGTTTTCCCTTGGATGTGAAAAGGCCATGATTCAGAAGATCTAAAAGGCCTGGAAAGCTGGTGGACTTTGCTGCTTTGTTTGGTGTGTAGTGTTCGTAGGAAAGTACAACGTCCTTCCAGAAGTAAGATGGCTCTAAGACTGTCAGATCAGGCTTGGAGTAGGCTAGATACCACTCAAAAAAGTCAAACTTGGCCTCAACTTCCATTTCAATTTGAGGCCATGTCACCTGTTTGTGGAGCTTAGAGATTTTCTTATAGGTGATCTCTGCCACTTGCATTAAGCCAAAAAGGCCTCTGTTGTTGAAGGTATCTGAAATGCTTACAGTACCTGCTGTGTCCATCATTTCTGGTCCCTCCTCCTTCTCAGCTTTTTCCTCCACCTCTTTGAATGAATTGTAGGCCTTGATTGCCATCTCTGAGATTTCCTGTGGTGTCCTAGCTCCACTCAACAAATGGATCTTATGAATCTGCCCAAGAGTGTCAGCCATATAAGAGTTGTTGGGTGCTCTTGTAATGGCCTTCTTTGCCCATTCTTCAGCTTTGTCATAGTCACAGCCACGGGTGCCTCTTCTGGTGTAGTAGAGACGGGCAATGGTTTGGGGGAAAATTGGGTTTCGGTTGAATTTTTGTGATGCAGTTTTCAAGACAGAGATTGTATGGAAAAAATTCTCTTCCTTCTGAATATCTTGAATCAACCTTGAGAACTTCTCTTTACCTTTGTCTGTCATTTCTCTCTTTGATAGTAAGTGTTTGATGAACTGGATTATATGTGGTTCTGGCTGATCTCCACAAAGTGAGACCATCAATTTCTTCACTGTAGTACTCCTGGTAATCCCTAAATCAGCCAGTAGCTTCACAGACTTCTGTGCAAACTCTGGGCAAGCCATGCATACACCTCCAGGGTTTTGACTGGATTTGTCGATAAAAGGTGTAAAAGGATTCATTCTCTCCTCAAAGGGGGGCCCTCCATGGATGGGATCAGGTGGTCCAAGTATCTGTTGACACTCTGACATCAGTAGATAGGACTCAGGAATGTACATTTTCAGCAGTGCCAAAAAAGAGAAGAGTTGCGTGTTGGTGGAAGTACGGTTTTGTTGCACATACTGATAAATCACGCCATCAACTGAAAAGGTTTGATCCATGTCAGGGTCCACAGTTTCTGCTAAATCCATGATGATAAGCTTTGACTTCAAAATGAAGATGAAAATTCTCTTTGGTTCTGCTTCAAAAAGGTCCAGCAGTATTTGAATACCTGACAAGGTGATGACAAAGATCATGTTAATAGTTTTATTTAAACTGTGCAATAAATGATTTATCATAATATTACTATTCTGTATTCTATACAGTAATATACAGCTATAAGGAACCCGTTGTATTAGCCTAGCTCAGGACGTGGCTCCACCACTTTAGTCCAGACTGAAATATTTAAACAACAATTAAATTGCCATGAAATTTGGTACACACAATACTTTTTGGCCTCAGAATGAATTGTAATAACTTTGGTGATTTCCTGAAATTTTCATCTAAAGCCATCATCAGGTAAAACTTAGTTTAATACTTTGGTTTCTGACCAAATACATTCAAAAAACTGATGTTCTCATCGGCCTGTGCTGTACAGTACTTTGTGTTTAGTCTCAACCCGTATGTGGTGGAGAAGTGCGGTGAATGTGAGTTACAAATGATTTATGGATCCAATATGAACAGCTGATAAGAATAACTTTTGGGTTGGAAGTTTGTGAAAGTCTCAGGCTTGTTGTCTTTTTAGTAGGGCTGTGATTAATCACTGAATTTCAATAGTTAATCGCGATTAATCACATTTTTATCACATGTTTAAAATTCTATTATTTTGCAGTTTTTAAGTCCATATTAACAATGTAAAACCATTCTTACTAGTCTACCTTGATTAGGAGTCAAAGAATGCAAAGAAAGTTACTTTATACACTTGACTTTTAGATTTGTTTCAAGTGCAATGCGTCTGAGGTAACACAATGTCTATTTAAAAAATATAGCTTGTCTTGAACAGAAAAGAAATGCTACAACAACAGTGTGGTCTTGATGTAGACGGCAACTTCAAAGTGCTTATTAAGTGAAATACATGTTTTGAAGGATAACACTGTTCTACATTGAGAAATATGCAGATTAATAATGTTAATGTTAATGTTAAAAATAATAATCCAAAATTTAAAAATAACGTGTTATACTCGGCCCTCAATAGTATCACGATCGTCACCTTAATTAATTAGGTATTATAGGAGACTTTTCACAACCTGCCACCACAAACAATATTCTCATTAATGGATTTTAACTGATCTATCAGCCTAACCACATGATTTATTGTCTTTCATATTTACTGTAATTTAATGTTGTAGTTCACTGACCTGAATCAGCACTTGAAGTTTATTTTCTGGCCAAACCTGTTGGGTCCTTTGCAGATTCCTGTTGGCAATGTATCACAAAACACATTACTCACAAGAACAGGTTTACAAATCTGTAGAATAAAAAATACGAATACTATTCAACACATTACATCTTCAAACAGAAATATTTCCAGGAACAATATAAAATGTTTAAAAAGTTTCACTTTGATATTGTGTTGATTTTTTAATTTTTTTTTAAAAAGTTCGGAAACACCTGTAGTTAGTAACTGTCACAATTCAATTAAGTAAAGATGATGAAGCAACATGATCACTATGAAGGTAAATAACACAACTGCTCATATTCTTAACTAAGGTTGCTCAAATCATGTTTTCACTGATTGTATTAAAATGTAAAAGAAAAAAATATGGAAAAAAAAGTTTATTAAAATCTTGTCACCTGTTTGGGTTCCAGCTGGTGTGTGAGTGACTATAGAGCATGAGGATGTTATTTATAAACAGGTAAGAGCCACTCCCTCTGCGTGCTGTACATTCTTGGCATCTTGAAAAACAAGATGCCACTTAACTTTAAGTTTACATTTGCTCAGAAATGAAAATAAGTCCTTCAGCCGAAAGCGGCATCTTGAAAAACAAGATGCCACTTAACTTTAAGTTTACATTTACTCAGAAATGAAAAGAAGTCCTTCAGCCTAGTCACTATTTAATGTAAACAGTGTCCTTGTACTATAGAGTCCTGCATTATTGTGATGAGTAGAGTTTTTATTGTAATGAACTTGAACTGTCAGACAGATAAACATTAAAGCTCAGAACAATACTTTAATTAAGTGTGTTGTTAATGAGTCATCATAGAGACAAATTCCCTTTAAAGTCTGTTAAGCATTTTAGCGTCTTTAAGCTCATTATTTTGGTTCTACAAAGGGCAATATTACAGTTTTTGTCTCAGTCTCACAGCTTTCATTAGTGATGTTTCCAGATGCAGATGATTTTTAGAAGAAAAAAAAGCCTAAAAATAGTTAGTATATTACCTCCCCAGCACAAGTTTTGAGCATTGTAGACCATGAAGCAGCAAAAGAGCCAGATATTTCTCTGAGAAGTGCGTTGAGACCAAAACAGAACTAAAAGGAGAGTGTATATCGGACCAACTTTGGTCTAGTGGCCACAAATATGACTAAAAATGGATTTAAAGGTTAACATCACCTTGTGGTCTTGGAGCTTCAGTCATGTGATAATAGTTGGTCGTATGTTTGATATATCTCAACACCAACTGAACAAATTCAATTCACCGTAAGATGCAGATGAAAGCTCCAGAAACCTATTAAGTGGAGTGATAGAGTAGACAAATTAACAATGATTAGAATTTAATGTTATCAGCAGATGAACATATATGCTTGGCACACGCTGATCGTGAATGTTAGAAGATAACAGTTGACTTCTGTATTTGACAGCGTGCATTAGAGGAAGGACGCTATGAAAGATGTGAAGAAAAATGTAACTGTTTACTGAGTGAAGAATTTCTTATGAGACTGTCACAGTGTTTTCAAAAACGTACTAAGGATTGTTTTACAGTAAATGAAAAAAGGTTTTCTATGAAGCAACAGGTGGGTGTGGTTCAGTACTGCTTGAGAGTTTCGGGAAACGAATCAGCATTATCATGTTGTTTTATGTCAATCTTATGAGGTAATGTGGTCTTTTTTGTCAGATTGCCAGCCTTTTTTGGTTTCAAACATGTCCTGCTCTTCCAGGCATGCCTGACTCTGAATGCAGATATGTTTTGAACTATAAATTGATTGTCTTTCATAGTGACTCAGTCTCTTTCTATTTCATTATCTCTCTATATCTCTGTCTCTCTCTCTGGGTTGGTAGACCTGGTGTTACTTTTAATGGGCCTGGTCTCTATACGCCTTCGGCCTGAATATGCTTATCACAGTCTGGCACATGATATGTTGGGTTTCAGGAAGTGTGATGTGTAGATAGGGCTGCTTGTATTGTACTGTGGGGGAGGAGGGACTTTATGTATCTGAATGTGACAGCTTGATTTATCCTTTAAAAAAAAATTATGGGTGTTATAAAACAGACAAAATGGACCACATGGGAAACATATCTGATTTATGTTTAGTCTACCCCTACTGTCAAAGATCTGTAATGTTAAATATAAGTCACATTGGGAGTTTATGGTTAATTTATTACTGATTTAAAATAAATCAGCTTGATAGTTTTTTTTAACTTAGTAACACAGATTTGCCTTAGCACAGCATATATCAAATTTGAACTTTGCTGGTTAGGTTCAACAGCAAATTCCTTTTCAGGTTTGTTTTAAAACACAAAAATGTACAAACTGAATAAAAATAAGACTGCCTCACATTGCAGGTCTCAACAAGCTACTGTAGTTGTAGAAACTTGAGAAATGATGTACATACTGCTTAGAAATTGAAATAAAGGGAACCAAAACTACAAAAGTATTCATACTCGTAGATTTGATTCAAAGCCATGAACTTGGGATTCACACATACAATTTACTAGATGTGTAACTTCAAACCTTGTGTAAATCTTTATGCATACACACTGGAAATTATCAATGTTTTCATTCATTCACAAAATGTCACACACAGCTACAGATCTCCTGAAGGATTCAAACGCTAAATCTATTTGTTTCTCACATGCAGATATGGTGATACACAGCTACAATACATAGGACCCTAATTTAAACCCATGAACAGACTTAAGACTTAAGTGATAAAAACCTTAGTGATTTTAATTTAACACTTTTAAAACGGATTTACTTGTACAAAAGACAGCTTTACGATCCATGGCTGCAAAGATAGAATAAAAGAAAACAAGATATAACATCACATTCTGTCTTTACAAAATTGGACTCAAGAAAAAAAGCAGTGGAAATATACATGTTTTAAAATTGTTATTAGTGTTACCTTATCAGATCCTCTGTGACCGCTGTCTGTTACCTTGCTCTATGTGGATATCAGGCTTAAATTTGTATAATATGCAAACACACTGTGGTGAGTGAAGGTGTGGTCTGTAGGTATTTGGCTACAACTGTACCGTAAAGCATGTACACAATTTCTATCAGGATGGAAAAAAACAGGCACCATCATCAGCAACAGGTTAAACCCTCATATCTCTGAAACACAGGTTTAGATTCAAATAAAGGATCCTGTTTGTATTTGTCTACCACCATAAATCATAGGCACTGAAGAATAAGCTCAAGTATATAAGCAAAAATGCAAATATAGCAACAAGTTTTGACAGTGAAAGTGACTATCTGCAGCTGTAAATCATCAAGCATTCCCAAAAATAATCCCTTCTTAAAATAAGACTCTAATTTAAGCACGTAGGGAAGATAAATAATTTATTTAATTCATTACAGTTTAGAGAAGATACATTCATCAGTTCATATGAAGCAGGACTGTATAGATATATAAACAGTACATATTACACTTAAGATACACTATAGCTATATATTTATCACTGTCATTCAACAGCACAATTCAACTCACTCCTCAGTTAACTTGAACTGTAACAGTTGGACGAAGGCAGTTCTGCTTAACAATTAGAATCCTGTAATTAGAAAAGATTTGGGTTTTTTTAGAAAAGTATTTGATAGAGAGTCCACACACACAAAAAAAAGATTTTATTTTTTAAAGCAGGTGAAGGGCATTTTAATGATGCTAAAAAGAGAAGAAGAAAGAATCTAACTTCCAAAATCTGAAATGATTGGCCTTCCTTGCTGCCTAATAAATCACTTTCCTCAAATATGTACTTAATGTCTGCTGTTCAAATACACAATCAGTTTGTAAGGAAAAATGATTGTGATTAAATTAATGAATATTTGCCCCAGTCATGATCTGTGATTCAAACTCAACCTAATTGCTGGAATAAACATTGGTATTGTACGTTTCTGCAACACCACATTTACGTTTCAGTCTCTACGATTCAATTTTGATCACATTTTAAGCTTTTGGTGCATCATTTAATGCTACATTAATTGGCTGTTATCAGCTGAATATGGTGAGACAACGCTATGGTTTAGGTCTGGTTAAGTTTAGGTACAAATACCACTTGGTTAGGGTTAGGGAAAGATTAAGATTAGGAAAAGATTAAGGTTTGGGTTAAAATACCCAGTTTTATTAACCTGAAAAGTAGCTGCAAATGTCTGGGCAGAGGGAAACAAGTTAGTGGTCTCTGCTGCTTTGATGCTTTTGCAACCTCGTGCCATTCAACTAACTTTCTAGCCAACCACCCAAACCGCCTCCTCCTCACATGGATGTGAGCTCAAATAGATGTCATCACTTTCCCTATGATACATGTTGTGGAAATATTGATACGCTTAATTAAACGTATTGAGATTAAACGTATCTGGGCTTTGCAGAAATGTACAATGCCAACCTTATATATTGGCTGACTGGGCTGTTCAAACTTGAGAATTTTTCCCAACTATTTCATGTTTTTGGGGACCCAACATTTGGCTTATGAATGATGAAGTGGAACCAAGATTATCCTCTAATCAAGGGACTAAATGTGTTTGTTATGCACATTTAGTGATTCAGTTGATGCAATTTTTAACCAATTCTTGTGTTTTCAGCTGTGTACTTTGAGAATTTGTCTCGACCCAAAACTTAACGTACTGTTGCTGGTTTGGTTTTCTTTCTCTCATCTCTTCTTGTTTATTCAAGTGGGATCATCTCAGCTGATGACTGCTGATAGTGATAGGTGGCTGATAGGTGGAGGGTTTATGAACGCTACACTCACCATCATTTTAGGCAACCTCCAACTGCTCATCACGTTGGAGGATGAATCCATTTTTGCCATTTCGCCAGGTCAGTTTGAAATCAGTCAGACTTTCATGCCTCAGGCTCTTCTCCAACTGAGAGAAAACAGTTTTTCAAAAGTACAACTTTATCTGTAACTGTAATACAGTATACAGTAAAATATATAAGGCCTTGAAGTAAATAAGGTTTATAAAGAACAACATTTTTAATTCAGTTTATCTTTAACATAAATCAGGTATTTCATTATCATGTTGACAGTGGGTACAATTACCAATGATAACACCTACACTCTCATTTTTCTCTCTTTCAATTACAGATATTCATATTAAGCATTTGTCGATTAGATTGTTTTACCTCTTTCAGGAGTGCACTGGTGACTGTGGAGTCATTGGGATCCACATCAGAGCGAACCTTCAGCCTTATTACCATCTTCTTTACTTTGAGATCTGCAGTAACCCAACAAATATTCATACAGTCAGCGATCACTGATGGAAAAGCTCTTGTTGGATGACTCAGCAGAAAACAGTGAAAGGTTGTAGTTACTTTTGGCAGTTTTGAGCAAGGATGGGGATTGGTGACATGACCCAAAATTGACCCAAAATAAAAATGTGAATATTCTTCATCTCTTCATTTTTGTTCTCTTCACATCAAATGGTTAAATCAGAGTCTGGGTTTAGGTAATGCATCTGTGTCGACTAAGCCCTGAATGTGAGTGTTAAATTGGTTGCCCTGCAGCAACCTCTTCATAATGTCTGATGTAATAAATGAGTTTTGTCGTTTGCAAAAAAGTCTAATAATGAAGTGAAATCAATAAAAATGGGTGTTGTTCAAAGTTATTACTATGTGGTTACGGTCATTAAACTTAACATAAGCAGAAGTAATTTGATTTTTTGGGCCCTGTGCTTCGTCTTTCAGGTTCAACCTCTCCTCACCGTACTGTAAGATTTATGGAAATAGTTGGAGTCAGAGCTGAAGATGTGCAGCCACTTTTCAGGGCTGAGAAAAGGACTTTCACCTCATCTACATGCTTTCTGAGCAAAATAATCATGTAAAGCTGCTCTGTGGAGTTTCTTTACATTCATTGTTACTCACTATCCTAGAGGTGTAACAATTGTGTTTGCTTCGACATAAAACATTTACAAAGCTAACCTTTTAAAATATCATAATTCATACATTTGATCAATCAGTGGGATAGTGTGAAACCATGGCAGGAGAATCGTACCGTACAATGTCTGATACCAACAAAACAGGGCCCTTTTTTAGCAAAGATACAAATAATACATTATCTATCAGAAAGAACCTAACATGATTTTAAGTAAGATTTGCAAAATAGTAATGAAACACTTTACACAGCATTTGACATGTGACCAAACAACATCATTTCAGTAACTTACCACCCTGACAGACGAATGGGGTTGTCTGGGTACATTCATTTTCAATCCAGCGCCCCTGCTGTGACACTACAACAGAAGCACAGTTTCCCCGATAAGGCGAGTTTGGCAGCCAGTACCTGAAGGAGGTTTCTCTTCCATCGGACCACATCCATTTATCTTTGAACAGGCCGATCCATATACTATCGGGCAATCGCTTCTGGACCAAATCAGAAACCGCTGAATTATCCGCCTCGTTCATTACAGTGGCCATGTCAGTGTGCTTATTTCTGCATATATCCTGACTCTTCGCCCAGGTATATTTGTTCAGGTAATACACATACCTTTCCTTGCCATCCTGACCTAAAGAGACGTAGAGAAGGGCAGAAAAAAAAATGAATGTCAGGTCTTTCTTTTGCAAAGCAAGCAGGAGGTAGCTCTTTTAAATATTCAAGCATCAATAGAGAAGACAATAATCTTTATACCAGTACCAGGGGACAAAAAGAGCCTAAGCCGCTCCAATTATTATCATTATTGATATACGATGTCATCAGGGTTGGGAAGGTTACTTTGGAAATGTAATAAGGTAGAGATTACTAGTTACTCCACTTAAAATGTAATAAGTAATGTAACTATTTCAATTACTTAATCAAAGTAATGTAACTTATTACATTTGATTACTTTTCTAATTTTCTAACAAATGTTTTCAGCTGTTAGGGTAAGTGTTCCCATTAAGCTCCAAAATCTAAGTTTAGTGTTTTTCATGGATACTGACATGATTTATAAAGCTGCGTTCAGACCAAAAGCGTCTGACGCGATTTGAGCAGCAAGTCCACATAAAAAATGAATGTAAATGGCGCGAGCACACGCAATGTTATATCAGGCGGCGCAAATGAAGCGTCTGAAGCGAATGAATGAATGAATGAATGAATGAATCAAGCGTCTGAAGCGGCGCGATGCCGCCTGAAAAGTTCAAATTTTCCAACTTTATTCGCGCCGCTTCAGACGCTTGATTCATTCATTCATTCATCCAATCAGCGGCGAGTTTCTCCCGACGTCACAAGCACGAATGAAGCGATGATCCAAAAATGTATATTTATGATCAAGCGGCGCGATAGAAGCGATTCGAGTGATTTTTTTACGCGTCAGACGCTTTTGGTCTGAACGCAGCTTAAGGGAGATCATTTCTTATAAAGCAAGAAAATGTATTCATTAGTTCATGTAGATTTTGGAATATAAAATGAAGATGAAAATATGAAATGAAATGCTCCAAATAATCCCCCGTCATGATTTATTTACAATATATAAAAAAAATATTGATTTCAAATAATTAAAAACAGCAATATATGTATTTAGTAACATGTTAAATATAAAACAATAAAACAGTGAAATCTGAAAGGTCTGACTTCAGATGTAACCTCCTTTGCAATCATCAACATTTCCATAAGTACCTGTAATTTAATTACAAATTTTTTCTCAGTAACTGTAACAGATTACAGTTACATTTATTTTGTAATTCAATGACTTTACATGAAACTAGTTACTCCTCAACACTGGTTGTAATATAGTGTTAATAAGTGTAATTTAATTATAGCTCCAGATAGTAACTGATGTCAGATTGGTTTGGTCATAATTACGGAAGCCACAGAAGAATATTGACTACTGCCATGTTTTGTTTACACTGGGATTTTAGTCTATGTTGTTTTTTGCAGTTTGTTTAATCCTCATCTGCTTCAAACATATTTTCTTCATATCTTGTGTGCTGTAAAAAAAAAAAAAAAAAATCACACTCACGTTCATAGCACATAAAACGTTTGCTGTCTTCACACTGTATGTCAACCCACTCGCTTTCCTCATTCATCTCAGTGCACCCTTCATTGCCTCCCACGTTATTTGGTTCACCCTCTGCCCACTTGGTGAATTGAGCTTTGCCGCTGCCGTCGGACCACATCCACCTGTCAGTCGATCCCTTCTGGAGCCCGATCCAGCTGTATGTCACATGACTGCCCAGCGTCCTGACCAGGTAGTTCTCGTCGTCCATGTTGTTGACGGTGGCCAGGTCTGTGTACTTTACTCTGCAGTAGTTCTGGGCCTCGTACCAGGTCAGCTGGTGGGTTATGAGGTGGTACTGCTGCAGTGCTGGATAAGAGAAATATTGATCCAGCTTGTTGAGCTGCAACTGTCCCATTAACAATACTAACATCTAATTTATTTATTCACGTCGGTAAATAATTAATTCAAGGTTACGTCAACTCTTGTAACATTTTTTATATCATACCAACAATAATGAAGTGACACAATTTCACAAGTAATGTTTAGCTGTAGTTATATTGTATAAAAGGTTTAAGGATAGTTCACAAAACAATAGTCAAAATAGCCAAATTCGTTATTTGAGTTGATTTCAGAAACAAAAAAAGGGAATTCTGCACAAAAAAAACTGTAACTTTGATCCATAGACTGTATATAAGAAATGGACGTGACATCCGTAACGTCACCCATTGGTTTGTGGACTTTGCTCGGAAGCCAATAGTATCGGATCTGAGCAGCGCCATTTTGAAAATTTCAGGTGCATGCGTGGGAAAAATAAAAACACGGATTCTACTTATATGGGCATCAGGAGGGGCATGAGGCGCCCTCCTGAACCTGTGAACCAATCAACCTGTCAATCACGACGTAGCCAGGCCCTAATGCATACCCTGTTTTATCGTCAAATATAAAATCAGGGAGGCCAAAATTTCACAAATGAACATCATACTGCATTGAAAAAGGCTTTAAACTAGCGATTGAGACCATAAACACATTTTGAAAACGTTTACTGAGGTTAGAAATCAAGTGAGAAGTTGGTGAATTCTCCATTGACTTGTAAAGTCCTTTTGACACCAAAACGGTCGCCCCCCGGTGGCCTTTTTATAGAATGCAGTTTTAAGTTACTTCCACGTTGGCCTCATTTCAGAGGACCGGAACTCCCCGCCTGCTTTGATCTGATTGACACAGACTGCTGAAGCCTCATATCAATTTAAGATAAACTCTGAAATAAAATGTGAATATGATTGGATTTTGTCCTCCATCACTTTCATTAGAAGCATCTATATTTATTTTTTTTGTTTATTTATAGAGGACAATGGACATTAATTATTATTTAAATTTTTTGCAGCAACAGTGTAAATGTGCTTGGGTTTACTGAACAGCTAATTTTCACCCATAGTGTCAACATTACTAAAAACCCACAAATTGATAACACTTCATACATAGTTTAGTTGCAATAAAAAATATTAAAACAATAATTAGTCCTAACAATCAGACAGTACAATCAGACAGGTTTAAAACACTATAACCAAGTTAAAGTCCATCTATCAAAAAAAAAAAAACATAATTCCTGGGTGATGTTAGGAAGGGATATTTGTAATAGTGGCCATGTATGAACAGTTTGATTTGTATTACAGCTTTGAACTTTATAAGTGATGATGGATCTATTGTGGTGCTGTTTGGGCACCTGCCTGAATTAGGAGTGAATGTTTTATCTGCGTAATTACAACAAAACAACGTAATCTTATATTATTGGTGAGTTCAGATCTTATCGAAGGAAACATGGTTGCCTGAGGATGTTTCCAGATTTCAGTATCATAAAGAACCTGAATACACTAATACACAAACTGAAAGAGTTATATATTGATAGTAACTAAATTATGCATAGTAGAGCTCTGACAGCACAGACTGTTTTGTATCACACAATTAAAGAACTAAATCTGCATCAAAAGTAATTATCTCTACCAATAACACGTCTTCTAGGTTGGACACCTTACATATAAAAAGTAGGGCACCATTATCTTCCAAATATTGGCCTTTTTTCACATTTTTATATTATTGTTTACCATCTTTTGCCAGTAGTCTTTTATAAATAATATCTTTCACAATGCCAAAAACAGATACTTACTCAGCTGTGTAGTCATCCTCGAGGACAAAAGGAAAATCCCTGTGAAACCCACATATTTTTTTTTCATTTTTTAACAATCATCAATAGTTGAAAAAGAAACTGCTTTTTCAAAAAGTTATTAATTGCACTTACCAACGAAAGGGATAGCACTTTGTAACCACTCCATTTATCTGTGAGCCAGAACAATAAACACGATACTTTCAAATACATATTAACCAATATCTGACTTCTCATATTAATGATCATCACAGAAAGCACATCACATTCAGAAATGACTAAAAAGCCTTATAATAAATTCCAATAATCCAATATTTACATCATTTCTTTTGTTCCATATTTTACAATATAGAATAATTAAAATCCAAAAAAATACAGTTTCAGGATAGTCTTACCTCTCCTGTTGATCAAATCTTCCACACCCAACTCTGGAAGTTTTGACGTTGGACACTCATTGTATTGGGAACATGTATGCAGATTTGTATCACTTCGTCATGTCATTTTATGCAAAACTCAACGAGTAGTGACGAAGACAGAGATGCAGATTTGGTTACCAGCTGTCCTAAGCTCATTTGGTTTCCCACCTTTGTGTTTGTGTTGTTTGTCAGCAGTGTTGTTTTGAAAGCTTTTCAAGGTTGTTCCAAAGTTATGAAATATCCTCTCCAGTTAAACTTCTTTATGAGTTGTTTAGAAATACTGTGATAAAATTACACTTTATAAGAAAAAAATAACCTCAGATTAAGTGATTGTGTATTGCTTTATTACTGTTACTATTTGTGTACACTTTTATTTGAGGCTATTGACAATCCCAAGCCCTTAGCAAGAAAATATGTACAGTATATGTTTATGCAAAATAGATACATATGTGGGGGGAAAAAATCTGAGGATTCATTTCATCAGATTTTACAAAGAAAACTCAAACTATGCCAAACTACAAACGTTTTGTAAGCTCTTTCAAATCATGCTTTTCTGTTTTGGTCACAAACAATTAAATTGTTTTGTCTGTTTATGGCTTTGCAAAACAATTAAATGTATCAGCACATGACCAAAGCAGCTGTCCACATGTTTTGCATCCACTTACATTAAGTAAACTAAAAAGCAAATGTTAAAAACTGCATTTGATCACAATCAATCATGATCTTTCTCCACTTTCCCCGGCCTTTCTTCTAGCCAACACAGTCCTCTAGTCCACATCGTTCAACCAGTCAGAGTAGCAAGATTCATGTTTCACCTCGCTCTGGTGGCACAAACCTGTTGGAAAAAAGAGAGGACCATCACATAGACTCTGTAGTCTGACTCCCTCCACAGAAAATCATGTGGAACAGTACAGTGAAGAATACACATATTGGGGCGATGAGTGCTTTAATGCTACCCTTACCTTTGTTACATTTTTACACATTTTTTTGTTTAGGTTAAAATGCTATTAATAAGGTAATGGCACTCTAAAATGTTAGAGAGATCCACCAGGCATAGAAACTAATCATTATTCCATTCTCATAATATTCTGTGAAAACTCTGACCAATCACATCATTCGGTCCGAATTATATGATTGACAAGATACGACAGGAAGAATTAGTTTGAGGAAGTTAGGACTTTATTATTGTTCATGCATAGGGAAAGTTTAAATTTAAGGAAATAAATAGCTTCTTACACTGGTGAATTAATTGTATTATACAGTAAAATAAACCCATTGTCCATATGAGGACATTAGTTTTTTCAAAAACTACTTCCTATTCAAAGATGATGTTTAGGTTTTGTACTTATCAGGTCCTCCTAATCCCAAATATCTATCTTGTGTCTCGGGAGTTTAAAGCACAAATTTGACTCAGTAATGGATAAATGTACAAATATAACTGCATATTGTACCTCATTTAAACCATACTTATTAAGGTAAAAGTACTGACTTTGAAAAATCTCAAACAAAAAAGTAACGTGAATACTTGTAATTCGTTACTTCCACCTCTGCTTACTGTTATTTATTTGTATGTGTGTTTTTTTTGGAAAATTGTTAATAAGGACCAAAATAAGTCACTGCAACTATTACTAATGTTAAATGTTAAATGTTACTAAATTAAATAATGCACGTGAACCAACCAAAAAAAATAGCCCCTGGCTCTATGCTGCGCCAACCTGATCTCACAGATATACTTAACAGGGGTATGACCTGCTAACACGAAATTTCGTGGTGGGGAAACGTGATGTGTCAAATTCACGTGTCGCCACCACGGAAACAGTGCCAATGTGGTGGACACACAAATTCCCTGGTTCACCAATGTCATGCAGTGGGAGGGGGTTAATATTGTTTTCCAATGTTTTGTCAATCTCCTGTAGATTACCACTTTGGTCCACTCCTCTCTGCATGGAGGATTTTCTCCAATAGCAGACATATTTCACACTTGATTGTCCAAACTTAAAAACACTAAAAGAACCCCACCAAAACACATGAGACTAAAAAAAATCACTTGACCCTCTGAAACCCAATCATTGATTGTATTTGTGTAAAAAAATGTTTCTTCTTTTTAAACTGTTTTTAGTAAGTCTCTGATCCAGAAAATAACTGGAAAGACTTTATTCTCGACAAAACTATGAGAGAGCGCTCCTCAGATGCTGAATCCAAACAGTCAGCCTCAGACGCAATCGGTTAGCCCACGAAAATGACAAAAATGAGGAAAAAAACTAATCTCCTGAGCAAGTTCTATCTATTTCATAAGCTGTACGTTGTATTCCTGTTACCTGGATGTGTTATGCAATATAATTAACTGTTTATGATATAACATGAAAATGTCATTGAAAATAAGCATGGATGATCTTGCCTGGAGTTGTTTTGACAATAGAAATACACCCTTAAACATTTATTTGTCAGGACATAGTCAGGAATACAATCTTAATATAAAAATGAAAGATAAAAGATTCAGTTGGTAATACCATCCTGTTGTCAAGCTGGGTCAATTTTGATCCAGGAGGACAACAGGCATAAAAAATGATCTATAATTTAATTTAAATGAGGCCTATTGGCCATAATTTCTAAAGATATGTGTAAAATATGTGGTAATAAATTGGAATGAAGTTGGATAAAAAAAGATATGACACAAAATCAAACCAGATGGGTCCATTTTGACCCAGTAGGACAAAAGTTGTACAATTGGCAGGAAGAAAACAGGGGGGTTAAAATGATGTCATGAGAAAATGTCTTTTGACTGTAATATTTATTATTTATTATGCATAACTTGGTTTTGAACATCATCTTGTTCAGCTAAGATGTTGCTTAGCTGAACAAGCTGATGATAATTTTCTTGTGCACAAATGTCAGTTTACTAAGGACTTGAATTCTTAAGATTTTGGTGAACTGGCTTGAATTTAGATTTAAGTATTATAAAATTATGTATGTGTGGACATTAAGAATATATATATATATATCAATATTTGTATTGTGGGGAAAACCGAAGGTCTCGGGGTAAACCCACGCCTGCGAAGTAAGAGTTTGTTTCTTTAGGGGTGTCACTTAAGGAGTGTTCGAAGAAAGACTGTTAGCAGACCAGTTCAAATATGTAGAAAATTCCTAATAACGCTGGCAACATGAAGTATACGCTTCTTCCATGAGCGGGAGTCTTCCTTCTTTGATAGCTTATCAAAAACCTTTGTGATGTGTTTTTGCAATGCTTTCACTAAGGCTTCATCCGCTGATGAACTGTCCATTAAGATCAGCGCCCTCAACATTTCCTTCCCTGGGTCCTTTTTGAGGTCTCTGGTCACAGCCTTGCACATTCTGTCAATGTATTTGATGTCTGGGCAGAAGTCTTCCGGAATGTTGAGTCCCTCCAATGTCTGGTTCACCACTTGTTTTGCGTGTTTCACAAATCTCTCTTCATTCTTTCCGTGTAAAAGGTGCAATTTAGTCATCACTCTTACCGTTAGCAGTGTCACAAATGACTGGAAGGGCGTCTTGTTTTCTCTCGTGGATTTAATAGGATTACAAGAGCCAGATGGATTAGCGGCTCTTTGTTCCACTGTGTTTTCTGTTTGTTTTACTTCCACTAAAGTTACCTTGTCTACAGTCTCTAAACTAATTTCTTTTACTAAGTTGTTTTTCACTGATGTTACCTTATGTAAAGGCTCTAAACTCATTTCTTTTACTAAGTTGTCTTTCACTGACGTTACCTTATCTACGGGCTCTAAACTCATTTCTTTTACTAAGTTGTCTTTCACTGAAGTGACCTTGTCTACAGGCTTTGAAATAATTTCTTTTACTGAGTTGTCTTTCACTGTAGTTACCTTGTCTACAGGCTTTGAAATAATTTCTTTTATTGAGTTGTCTTTCGCTGCATCTGCAGTCTTGTAAAACAGTAAAATCTTTTCTTCTTTTTTGTCGAAGTCCATTAAGTGTATCGCACATGGAGCCTCGTCGAGGTCCCATGAATTTACCTCGTCTACAGGCTCAAAAATCACTTCTTTTCCTGAGGTGTCTTTCACTGAAGTTACCTTGTCTACAGGCTCTAAACTCATTTCTTTCACTGGATTTTTCTCCTCGTAAGACCTTAAAATCATTTCTTCCAATTCATCGAACTCCATTAAGTGTATCGGACGTGGAGCCTCGTCGAGGTCCCATGAATTTACCTCGTCTACAGGCTCTAAACTCATTTCTGTCTCTGTATTTTTATCCCCGTAAAACCTTAAAATCCTTTCTTCCAATTCATCTAACTCCATTAAGTGTATCGCATGTGGAGCCTCATTGAGGTCCGAGGAATTTACCTCGTCTACAGGCTCAAAAATCACTTCTTTTCCAGAGTCGTCTTCCACTGAAGTTACCTTGTCTACAGGCTCTAAACTCATTTCTGTCTCTGGATTTTTCTCCTCGTAAGACTTTAAAATCATTTCTTCTAATTCGTCGAAGTCCATTAAATGTATCGGACGTGGAGCCTCGTGCTGAGCTCCATATGCTTTTACTTGGATTTTCACAGTCTTTGGTTGTTTTGAGTCCATTTTAGCTATGTCATATTCATACTTTGTAGATCTGTGCTGGCGCACAAAAGGTTTTACTTCGATTCTTCTAGCCTGTGGGTGATTTACTACCACTGGAGTTACCACATGTGCAGATTCCATAACTGTTTCCTCCACTATGTTTTCTGTGTTATCACCTGCAAAAGCTTTTACTTGGATTTTTACAATTTTTGCTTTTGGCTGTATCTTTGTTGCCATGGTTACTTACAAATATCTTTGGTTTTACCTTCAGATATCAAACAATATCAATCAGTATCAATCAATATCAATCAATATCAAACAGAATCTGAAGGCCTATATACATTCTGGAATGTCTTTGTGATGTAATCCTCAAAGACATTGTGTCTTTGAAGATACATCTTCAAAGTCTGTCATCTTCAAAGGCATTGTGTCTTTGAAGATGACATCACAGCTAACTGTCACATGACACATTTTGTGACATCAGAGTCGCATTTGTGACATCACCAGTGTGTGTGTGTGTGTGTGTGGGGGGGGGGGGGGGTTCACCACCATCACACACTATGACCTAGATAATAAACATTTAGCAGAATTATCACCTTTCTGATAATATCAATAAAAACTGAAAATGTATAAACTAAACTAAATAGACTTAGAAATGTTCTGCTGTGAATAATATTTCACATACTTTGATACTGTGAAGTAAGAGTGTGTTTCTTTAGGGGTGTCATGCAAGGATGTCAGAAGAAAGACCAGTTCCAATGTGTACAAGATAAAACCCAATAACGCTGTTATATACTTCCTCCAAGAGCAGGAGTCTTCCTTTTTTGATAGCTCATCAAAGACCTTTGTGATGTGTGTTTGCAATGATTTGACTAAGACTTCATCCACTGACGAATGGTCCAGTATTAGAAGTGTCCTCAGCGTTTGCTTCCCTGAGTACTTTTTGAGGTCGCTGGTCACACCCTTGCACATTTTTTCACTATATTTGATGTCTGGAATGTTCTCACCTTCTTTGCTGGCTTTTGAAGCTTCTTTGTCCTCGTTAAACAATGCACACTGCGGTCTTCCTGGAGGGTTTGTAGTGTTTCGAGAAGTGGGCCATACGCACGGTTTACACTGGATATCACATTGGCCCTGACGCACCACCTTATAAATAAATAGAAAGAGACTTAGAAACGTTCTGCTGTCAATAATATTTTACATATTTTATCAAACAAAATAATTATCACTCTTTGATACTGTTATTCTTACTTTTAACATATACCCTTTTTAACTATGGTTCTGCATTTACTTTGTGGTGTTTAAAAAAATATATATAAATGTTTGTATTTTACCTTTTGTATGTTTTGCAGGAATTGTTTTCTTAAAAGGCTCTATACTGTAGGTTTCTACCACACCCTCGCCTTCATGTAAGCATTTATATTTTTACTTTGCGTGTGTGTTTTCATCTTTTATTTTGTTTATTTATTATTTATCTATGTTAAACAAAATAAACAAACCTTGTTGGACACAATCCAAGTATGTTGCACTTAATGCCACCTTCCCCAAAACACGATTCAAGAGTGGCTTTGTGCTTTGTTGATTCCCTGACGACATTGGCTAGACTCTGAACAAATTGGAGTGTGTCTGCTATTTCTTCTAATTCGTTGAAATCCACCTCTTGTAGAGCCAGGTCGAGGGGATGGTTGCAGCAGTGTTTATACATATATGTTTGTGTATGTATGTATGTATATATATATATATATATATATATATATATGAATAGATTAAATTATTTTTTTTAAAAAGAAGAAAAAAAGGACTGGGACACAAAAATATACATGTCATGCCATTGACCCATATATATATATATATGGGTCAATGACATGACATGTATATTTATAAAATATACATATACACAAAAATATACATGTCATGTCATTGACCCATATATATATATATATGGGTCAATGACATGACATGTATATTTTTGTGTCCGAGTCCTTTTTTTCTTCTTTTAAAAAAAAATAATTTAATCTATTCATGACATCTGTCACTTTATTCTCTAAAATCAAAATTTATTTTAATACATTTTTTAGTTAATTCAAAAAAAATTTTTTTTTCATGTTTTGGCTTCTCACAACCCTAAAATGTCAGGTGGTGCAACTGTCCAAGCAAGTGAGCAGGCTAAGAAAACTATAAAAAATGTAATTTTAATAATGATGAATTCAAAATAAAATACTTTGGCATTGTTTTATGTTTTAAGTCTTTTGGATAATGTTTTTTTTTTCTTATATTAATAGTTTTAAAGCTTTTATAATAACTGCAAAACTTTTGTCCAGCAATTAACATTTCCTAAATGTCAGGGTGGCGCAACCATAAATATTGGACTTTTATTTTGAAGTCAGAGACAATAGCTGTGAACAGGATGTTGCATCAGCCAGGGGACCCCAAGAGACCCTTGGGACTAAGCTAAAAGGTTTGTAGATCTCTGTCAAATACTGATAAAAATAACTACTTTTAACTCATATGTAAGCTGGTACGCTTTCCATGTCAGGTGGTACAACCAGTCTAAAACTACAAAAATTTAATTTTTATCATAAAACTCTTTATTTTTTAAGAAAGTGGTCTATTTGAACTTCACGACAAAGCTAGAAGCTAATGCTAGCATCCAAACAATAGCCTGTTTAATTTGAGCAACCAGTTTGTCAGGTGGCACAACCGCAAGGAATGTCACTATATAATGCTATTCAAAGCTCTAAGATTATCCATGAGACTTTTAAAATGTTTACTAGTTTTTAAATGTAAAGATATTATACACTTTAAAACATTTAACATGATAATTTGTACATTTTAGATTCCACTATCAACGAAAGAAAAATCAGCACGACATCGGGCGCGCATTAAAAATGATCCAGCTGCAAGGGAAGCATATCTTGCAAAAAGAAAAGAGAGGTAATTAATCGAGACACAACAGTTCATTTTACAGTTATTATTATTATATTACAACTTTCAGTTTCTTAAATGGGAATTTGTCAGTTTACTAGTTCTTGTGTTTTATAGTTATCAGAGGAGGAAGAGAGAGGGAAAAATTGTGAAGCCCCCCATCAGCCAACTGTCTAAGCAAGAAAAGAAAACCACGAGGCAACAGTGGAGGCAAGATCAGAGAAAGCACAGGGAGAGTAAAAGGGCCATGGAGGAAATCTTGAATTTTACACCAGAGTCAATAGAATCCCCAGCAGAGCTTGAACCTAACCCTCCCAACATGGATGATGTTGTCAGTGTAGACACACCTAAGGCATCTTCAACACCACAAAGAGAAGGATGCAGTAGATGGAGAAGAGAGAAAGCAAAGTTGCGCAGGAAAATGCAAAAAATGAAACGAGAAGTGGAAGCTGCCAAAAGAGAGTCTGAAAAGTTAAGAAAACGCATAGAAAGATTAAAGAATATGAAGCCTGAAAAGCAAAAGGCGAAATCTAAAGGAGACAGATCAAGTCCAGTGGCCATTCAGAGAAAAGAAAGAATTGTAGACTTCCTCTGTCGAGATGAGAACAGTCGCTTACTGCCAGGGAGAAAAGACAGTCACAAAAAACAAAAACAAACAACAGAGACGTGTATTAGTTAAACCCCTCACTGAACTCCACCTGCAGTATAATTCTGAAGTGCTAAAGCAGTTTGTTCGATATTGTCCATTTTTTATTGTATGCAGTCCAGACAACAAGACATGCATGTATCGAGTCTGCCCAAAATGTTGTTATAATGAGGTTGAAATTCCAATACCACAGGCAGAAGAGACCATCACATGGCATCAGTGGATCAGAAAATCTGTGTCAGAGGGGCCAAAAACATACATGAATTTTGTAAAAGAAACACAAACTGGAACATGTGCTGAACTGTTGAACATTTTTAATCAGAAGCTTGACTTTTACTGCCGTAAATATAATTTGTCATTATTTAATGGGTTTGTTACATATTTTATTTTATACTATTTATTTTCTTTGTGTAACACTGGGTAGGAATTTATTTTATGACCGTGTTGCAAGTGGGACAAATTTAATTGTAACAAACCACTTGGGAGAAAAAGAGCACGAGTGAGTGGAGTGAAGCAGGTGCAGTGTGCAAAACCTCCACTGAGAAGTTGAGTTTGTGCAAAGAGACATTTTACTGCTCATTTTGAAGATTTATTTCGGTTTTAAGTATCATATTTTTGGTTTGGAAGATTTGTCAAGTGGACTCATTCCCTCTCGGTTGTGTGCAGCCAGCGAGGTACGTTTATTTCTGTTATGTTGTATTGTGCTTATGTGTTTACATTCTGTATGTACAAATATGTCTTAATTTTGCACACTGTGTATTTAAACAGTTCGACCGTGGCTTATCAGGGTTTATGAGGAAGGAGGAAAATAAAGTCATCTGTATTTGAAGAACCGTGGTCCCGTGTATTTCCTGGAGGGAGTGATATTGACAGCCTAGCCAAACACCACTATAACTGGTTGCACCAAGCCAAAGAGTGCAGGGCTTTAAAAGAAAGCCTAAGAGAAGATGAAATTGTCCTCCATGTGGACTTTTCAGAGAATTTCTCCTGCAAACTTAACAGTGAGGTGCAGGCTTTTCATTTTGGAGGGAGTTGGAAGCAGGCCACAGTCCACACATGTATGGCTTATACAGCAGCAGGCTCACAGTCCTATGCGACCATCTCTGCATCCCTTCGCCATGATGAGAGAGCTGTGTGGGCCCACTTGGAGCCAGTGCTGAGGGATGTGATGAAGAATTGCCATCCATCTCCAACAATTCTCCATGTGATGAGCGATGGTCCAGTCACCCAATACCGCAATAAAAATAATTTTTATTTGCTCAGCACCATTCCCTTCCTCTCAGGCTTCCGGCAGGTGACATGGAACTTCTCGGAGAAGTCCCATGGAAAAGGCGCCCCAGATGGAGTTGGCAGTGCAGTGAAGCGCACTGCTTACTCTGCTGTCCAAAGGGGTGAAGATGTCCAGACCCCAGAAGATTTTTACAACCTCTTAACAGAGAAGAAATCTGATGTTAAGTTCTTCTGGGTGACTGAAGAGGACATCAGAAGATTTGATGAAGCGGTCCCTGAGGTTGTGCCTCCTGTAAAGGGAACTTTGGCGATGCACCAAGTAATCTCCACCGAACCAGGGAAAGTCATGCACAGAGATCTCCTGCTTCTGTAGCAGACCACATATCTGCCAGTGCCACAATCCCATAATGGTAAACCTCCAAAAAGCCAGTGTCCAGACCAGTGCTCATTCCAGTGCCCATGAGAGCACCAGCGCCCATGAGAGCAGTGATCTGAATGGGAAGTTTATCATGGTGAATTACGAAGGTCAGCCATTTGTGGGGCAGGTCCTTCAAATAATGGGGGAAGAGATTGAGGTGAGCTGCATGCAGCAACTGGGAGGAAAAAATGCATTCACTTGGCCCGAACGTGCTGACATCATTTTTTTCTACGAAGCTGAAGCGCTCAAAGTGATTGCAGAGCCAGAGCCTCTCAATTCACGGCACACGCGTCTAATGCATTCTGACTGGGAATACTTCAATACACAAAACTGAGCTCAGATATTGTCTACTAATGTTGACCCAACAACTCAGAAAATGTTCCGGTTTTGTTAAATGATACTTCATTGTTGCCATTTAGAATAGTGTTATAGTTAGTGTTGTATCGAATGTAATCTTATGTGCTTATTGCTGATTGGGTTAGGGTTAGGTTCAAGTCTATATTTAAGAACACTTAAATAGAGACACATGTTACTATTTGAAATGAAAATGCATTTTTTCCCCAGCATATTTCATGTCATAACTAATGTTGTCAGGTGGTACAACCAATATTCGTCAGGTGGTGCAACCAATTTAAATCAAAAAATGATAGGTTAAAATGACCAAATGGTTTCTAAATGTAATTTGTGTAGTTATTATACTGAATATATGAATTTGTGTAATTATTTTCCTGTTTTTAAATGTAAAATGGGATGTTAACGATACTTATAACCTGACCTACAGAATTCAAAATCTTAAATTATTGTAAAAAGAAAAACCACAATGATAAAATAATAATGTGTTACCTAGTGTAGACACTCTGAAGGATAGTTGCCAAAGATTTAATTAAAAAAGAATATTAGGAATGTATATATATTTTTATAAATATTGGTTGCGCCACCTGGCAGTTTTCTTGTTGTGAAGTTAAAAAAAACTGTTAAAAAATGAGTTAAAACAGTTAGAAAAATTATTCAATAAATGAAACTTTTTAAACACATTGTTCTGGACTCAAATATATGCTTTACATCTATATTGAAAATACTTTAAAAAAAATCCTTTTTAGAAGCTCTTTTTGTCATTGACCCAAATATATATGTATGTATGTATGTATATGTATGTATAAGTATTAAAAGTACAAAAATAAAATGCTACCACTCGCATTTCACAGGACTCCCACTTTTTACTCTAAATTGTGATGACTTTAGCACCTTTGCTTTTTTTTCAATTTTCCCTCCCAGGACATGGTTCAAGAACTAACATTGTGACCTTTGTTTGTATTTAATGCAAAAAGAATACTTATTTTGGCTCAAGAGAAGCAGAAATGTCAGCAAACTGCTGCTCTAGTTGTGCTGGAGGTGATATCCAGTTCCATGTAAAATTTTGTGAGATGACCTTTCATGTTCTGACAAAAAGCATTGGCGTGTGTGCTAAATCCATAACACCCCCCATAAAAAGACATCATTGAAAGTTTGTTTTGTGTCTACTCTGTTTTGTCCTGTAATAGAGGTTGTTGGCTATCTGGGTCATGTAACTAGGTACTCAGTAATTCACTTTGAATACACAAAGCTAAGTTTATTTAAAATCATCTGCCCTCCATTGGCAAATGCAGGTGGTCCAACAGCACAAGGTAAGAAAATAGCACAAACAATATTAAGCAATTATTAAATGAATTATGATGAGGTGTAAGAATTGCAAACACACATAAGGTATGTTTATATAAAATATTTCAGTAAATCAATATGTTGATAAATAAGTCCAAAAGTGCAGAAAGCTACATACATACACATAGAACAGTCACCAATAGGTTGGAGTGTAGAAGCATTATGCCATCACACAAATTAAGGTGTTTTAACAAAGATGTATTCGTTTTAAACGAATTTGTAGTATATGTATATTGTCTTTGTTTTATAATACTTTGTTTTTATCTTGATATTTACTTGTTGAACTGGAAATGTATACTCTTTTTTAAAATCTTTTTAATTGGACACATGACTACACACATAAATCATATTTATGCTTTATTTTATGTATATATACATAAAATAAAGCCCCGACAAATAAAGTATATTCACACAAGAAACGAAAAATACGTACTTCGGGTATAATCTTGTTTATTTTGAAAGGCTTCCGGTAACTTCCGGTCCTGACAGCAGAGGAGCGATTATTTTGAAAGGCTTCCGGTCCTGACAGCGGAGGAGACCTGAGAGTGCAGGTCTGCACTGGAAGGGTCCTGAGAGTGGAGACCTGCAGCCAGACTCTCTTCTACAGGCTCTAAACTCATTTCTTTCACTGGATTTTTCTCCTCGTAAGACCTTAAAATCATTTCTTCTAATTCATCAAAGTCCATTAAATGTATCGCACGTGGAGCCTCGTCGAGGTCCCATGAATTTACCTCGTCTACAGGCTCAAAAATCACTTCCTTTCCTGAGTTGTCTTTCACTGAAGTTACCTTGTCTACAGGCTCTAAACTCATTTCTGTCACTGGATTTTTCTCCTCGTAAGACCTTAAAATCATTTCTTCCAATTCATCAAAGTCCATTAAATGTATCGCACGTGGAGCCTCGTCGAGGTCCCATGAATTTACCTCGTCTACAGGCTCAAAAATCACTTCCTTTCCTGAGTTGTCTTTCACTGAAGTTACCTTGTCTACAGGCTCTAAACTCATTTCTGTCACTGGATTTTTCTCCTCGTAAGACCTTAAAATCATTTCTTCCAATTCATCGAACTCCATTAAGTGTATGGCACGTGGAGCCTCGTCGAGGTCCCATGAATTTACCTTGTCTACAGGCTCAAATATCACTTCTTTTCCTGAGTTGTCTTTCACTGAAGTTACCTTGTCTACAGGCTCTAAACTCATTTCTGTCACTGGATTTTTCTCCTCGTAAGACCTTAAAATCATTTCTTCCAATTCATCTAACTCCATTAAGTGTATGGCACGTGGAGCCTCGTCGAGGTCCCATGAATTTACCTTGTCTACAGGCTCAAATATCACTTCTTTTCCTGAGTTGTCGTTCACTGAAGTTACATTGTCTACAGGCTCTAAACTCATTTCTTTCACTGGATTTTTCGGACGTGGAGCCTCGTGCTTTGGTTGTTCTGAGTCCGTTTGAGTTATGTCATATGCACACTTTGTAGATCTGTGCTGACGCACAAAAGGTTTTACTTCGATTCTTCTAGCCTGTGGGTGATTTATTACCACTGGAGTTACCACATGTGCAGATTCCATAACTGTTTCCTCCACTATGTTTTCGCTGTCATCACCTTTAAAAGCCTTTACTTGTTTTGTTTTTGGCTGTTTCTTTGGTGGCATGGTTCCTTACAAATATCTGTGGTTTTACCTTCAGATATCAAACAATATCAATCAATATCAATCAGTATCAAACAGAATCTGAAGGCCTATATACATTCTGGAATGTCTTTGTGATGTCATCTTCAAAGACATTGTGTTATGACATCACAGCCACATAAAAGGTCAAATGACACATTTTGTGACATCAGTCGCATTTGTGACATCACCAGTGTGTGTGTGGTGCACCACCATCATCCACTATGACCTAGATAATAAACATTCAGCAGAATTATCACCTTTCTGATAATATCAATAAAAACTGAAAATGTCTAAACTAAAGAGACTGAGAAATGTTCTGCTGTCAATAATATTTCACATATTTTATCAAACAAAATAATGATCACTCTTTGATACTGTTATTCTTACTTTTAACATGTACCTGTTTCTTTTAGCATTTTTTTTTTAAACTATGGTTATGCACTTACTTTGTGGTATTTTTAAAGAAATATATGTTTGTATTTTACCTTTTGTATGTCTTGCAGGAATTGTTTTCATAAAAGGCTCTATACTGTAGGTTTCTACCACACCCTCGCCTTCATGTAAGCGTTTATATTTTTACTTTGCGTGTGTTTTTATCTTTTATTTTGTTTATTTATTATTTATTTATGTTAAACCAAATAAACAAACCTTGTTGGACACAATCCAAGAATGTTGCACTTAATGCCATCTTCCCCAAAACACGATTCAAGAGTGGCTTTGTGCTTTGTTGATTCCCTGACAACATTGGCTAGACTGAAAAAATTGGAGTGTGTCTGCTATTTCTTCTAATTCGTCGAAGTCCACCTCTTGTAAAGCCAGGTCGAGGGATGGTTGCAGCAGTGTGTATATATATATATATATATATATATATATATATATATATATATATATATATATATATATATATATATGTATGTATGTATGTATGTATGTGTGTATATATATATATATACATGGTCACCCATAAAGCTGGAATAATTTTGTTTTCAGATACATTCCTATTTTTATTTTCTATTTATACACATCAGTAATCACCTTTGACCAGGTGCAATGAGATTGAGCAATACAATTTTGAGAATATATACACATTATCTATCAAGAATAAATCACATTTTCACAATCATTTCATGGAAAGAGGTAAAAAATATTTTCTTCCAACCTCATGGGCGACCGTGTATATATATTCTATGGGATGAGCATGACATCAGAAGGCTTTCACTGTCGTTGGCATTTTGACATGTATGAAAAGACCCAAAATTATCACTATAAGCGGACTACTTGATTACTATGAGCAAATTATTTAAACAGCATTTGTATAGAAATTATTCTGTCCCAGGAATTTTCATCCATATAAACGGTTGATCACTATAAGCGTTTTCCACTGTACAATAACCTGTTGTTGAAGCCGTTTGGTGTGTTTTTATCTTTCATTTTGTTTATTTATTATTTATTCATGTTAAACAAAATAAACAAACCTTGTTGGACACAATCCAAGTAAGTTGGACTTAATGTCATCTTCCCCAAAACAGGATTCAAGAGTGGCTTTGTGCTTTGTTGATTCCCTGACGACTTTGGCTAGACTCTGAACAAATTGCAGTGTGTCTGCTATTAGCAGGACTTCTCTTACCACCTCTTGTAGAGCCAGGTCGAGGGAATGGTTGCAGCAGTGGACAAACAGTGAGTTTGGACAAACTTCTTTGAGCTTTGCTTGCACTCCAGAAAACCTCCCGGACATGTTGTTGGCGCCATCAAAGCAGTATCCCTGCAACTGTGCAAGCGCAAAAACACATCCTTTACCGTTGGATGCTTAACAGCCAATCAGGAAAGGAGTTGAAAGTTGCTGCTTCCCACAACGATACTGGGTTGTGTCTATAAC